>NC_141554.1:62739852-62891617 GCF_021556685.1 Rattus norvegicus
TCATATGACCTATATCCAACTTTCCTCCAGCAACAATGCTGGATTTAATAGAAAAAAAGAGGAGAGCAACAATTTTCAAATTTATCATCACAGTTTATAAAATTAATTTTTGTTTATTCATTGGTGGTTTGTCAGGAATTACATAGATGCAAACCTGAATATGGAAAACTAACAATATAGCAGTAAGGCCATAATGTCACACATAGTAGAATTAGACTCAACATTTTTTCTTTCTATGTATCTATCTATCTATCTATATATCTATTTATCTATCTATCTATCTACCTACCTACCTACCTACTATTCATTTATTCATCTTATATCCTAACTGCAGCCCCCATATTAATTGTGCTTCTTTACTACTGTACATTAAAATTTCTGTTCAGCCTTGAGAATTACCTGGAGCTTGTCTGCAGGAAGAGCACTATGACATGAAAACATTCAGCTCATTATTTCTAAAGTTCCCTCAAGCTTTCTGAAAACCATCATTGTGTTACAACCATAGAAATAAAATTCAAAGGTTAAATAGTCATTCTATTATACTATAACCCAGTTATGATGTTCTAACTGCCTTTTAAGTGCCACAACCTCAATTTGTCTAAACTAAATTAATCTTTTTCCCCTAAAACTACCCTCCTTTATAACATGAGCATCTCACAAGTTGGTAATTATTTTTATTTCATCTCTACTAGTTCTTCTTAACATTATTCTAACCAATCAGGAAACTCTGTTAATTAAAATCCATATATATCTCTTAAATTTATCTTCATATCTGCACTGCTGACACTGCAGATCAGATCACAGTTATGCCTTTCTAAGATATTTGCAGAATTTATTATTAAGACCCTAGGCTTGTTACATTCTCTACAGAATTCTAAAACAAGGATAAAGTTGTAATACTAGTAAATTCATAATTACTTAGTTACATAAATACCATATTTTGGTGATATTAGCCCCTTTCTTTCTGACTCTACTCCTTTCTCCTTTTGAGCCCTTGTCACCTTCTCTTCCACACATATCTGTACTCTTAACTATACTACAGTGCACAGCATAATAGTATTATCACTGATTATACTTCTTTGCTATGATTAGGTTGCCCTGGACCCCAATGAGATACTTATACAAATTATTATATATTTTATTATATAATTATGTTATAATTATATAATATAATAGATTTATTATAAATGCTTATTCAATCCCCTTTTAAGACTAAGTTTTTGAGAGTGACTAAAGGCAATATTTATTTTAGTATTCACTTCTGTGTCATCAACAAATATTCTGGTTTAGGCTAGGCACTTGGAAAATGTACACCAGATACTTGAATTATTTCACTAACTTTCGTAAATATCAATTTCAGCTTCAAATAGTTAAGCATCAGTGATATGGTGATTTGTGTTTAAATATTAGATGATTTATTTTGTAAGATCTACATGAATTTAATTTTCTGGTATTGTCAGTATTTAAACAGCAGGTTTTAGTTATAACATATTTATTTTTCTGCTAAATAGCATAAAAACAGGGAATCAATTAATATTTAATTACTGATTAAAATAACAAGTTGATCCCATCACAATGGAAACTGAGGCAAAAAGTGTCTGAAGTTTAGATCATTCAGATAGTGTGCCCAATGACACAATGAAAATGTAAAATCCAACTTAAAACCTTCCACTGCTCTGAGTTTAAAAATTAATGCTCAGCTTTCAAGTCTGGTAGCTTTCAAAAGGAAAGATTATATTCTGCTAAATTCAGATAACTGTAAATAAATACTATTTTTATAACAAACATGTATATGTCTTCACTAATAATACTCTGTATAATAAAATTATACCATTTTTCTTTTTCTTTTTCTTTAAAATTTTATATATGCAAGCAATACATTTTTTTATTATATCCACTACCCAAGTCACCACCTAAACCCTACAAAATCTGTCATCCCACCTAGAAACTCACTGTCATCTCTATTCATAACCTCACCCCAGATAAAATTAGTGCTTATAGGTTTGATGCCATCTATTGGAATATTGATGACTTACTAGGGACCACAGTCTTAAAGAAAAGTGCCCCTCCCTCAAGATCATCAACTGTCAACAGCTCCTCCCCTAAAAGTGGGAACTCCTGAGCTCAGTCTGCATTCACCAACATTTTTTTAAAAGTTGAAAAGTGAGTTAATAAATACATAAATGATATCTAGTTTTAGAAACTTCACTTTAAAGATCAAAATATCACTATGCAAAACTTCCCAACACAATGTTGTGTATTTAACCCTTAAGTGCGGTGTCACTATCTTTGAGTTCTTAGCTATTAAGTATTTCATTCAGGTTGAAACACATGAAATGGTTGAATCTGCACAAATTGATACTGCTTTGGGGCCAACGTCATTACCTATTTTCAGGAGAAAACTAAAGAAATCAAGAACAGTCATAAAAAGGATTATCTAGAGCACAAAGCATTGTTGAAGAGAAAGACTACTATACATTATAAGGTATGCATAATTTCAATCTGAGGGGCGCCTCACACATAGGCCCATTTTTCAAGCACCTTAGGCATTAGCAAATTATAAGAATTTATTCTTTGTGATTTATTTCTGCTGCCTAAAAGTCATCTAGTGCTGGGATAGTAACAGAAGGAAGGGGAACCTCATATTTGTTGTCCAGCTCCCTTGGGATACTGAACAATTCAAAAGAGAGTGAAATTTTGAAGTGTATACATAATAGCTAGCTACTTAGAGCAACATAGACAAAATATTTCATTTTCTTAATCTTACTTATTCCCCTTTGAAGGAAGTGAATTATATTTAAGATAAAAAATAAAAAGAAACCAATGTGCTTAAATAATTTCACTAGGTCTAGTGTGTATGTGTTTTAGTCTTATAACCAGAGAATGACATATAACATTTTATTTAAATGGCACTGGTATAGAGGTGTAGATATTCTAGGTATCTTGGCCATGCCACATGAAAAATACCTGACAAAACTCAGGATTTCAGCCTGAGATATTTATTTTTCACTTTTGAACCCTTTAGAATCAAACCTCCTTCCTCTCAGTTATATATTCAGATTTAAGATCAAGTGTGAATCTAGAAATGTACATGTATGTGACTGAGCTATATTTATAGATCCAGATATAAATGAACATAACTACATGCCACTACCTCTATTTTAATTATAAAAGAGTGATTATATGTGATTTAACTTTTTAAATATACCCATTTGTTTGTGAAGTTTTGCTTTCTTTCAGTATCTTGCATCACTAACTAGTTTTCTTCCTGCCTTTTCTTGAACTTTTTTCTACACCAGGATAATTGCTTCTTGTACAATAAGCCACCAACACCTCCCTGAAATAACTGAAAAGACCTGAGGAATAGATTCATAGTCAGGAGCTTTAGGTGTTAAAATACACCTGGGACTGCAATTGAGTTAGAATGTGAGAACCCTAGAATGGATAAGCCCTATCATTTTTCTTTGATTTCCTTTCCTGCGTATTCCTAACAAATGGCAAGGGATTCCATAAGAGTGTTCCCAGTGCAACTTCAAATAAATTGCAAAAGATAGGCATATTCTTTACCTCATAATTTTGTGTTAAATTAAAGTGAAAAAGGAAGCTGAAATTTCCAAAGGCAATGTAAATTCAATAACATCAAGATTGCATAATTATGTATATGTAATATTAGAATAAAGAAGAATTCCTTTAAATATTATAATAATGTTTTTCTTTGGGATATAATACTAGAATATTAAAGAGAAAATAAAACCACAAATATTATACTAATAATCAGTTAAAATAGAAATAATGATTGTAACATTAAAGTTAGATATGTTTTGCATGAGAAAATTGGCACTTGAAATACTTAGGAAACGAAGCAACCCCAGTGTGCTTCAGATTGCATTCACTCTGTCACTGATAAGAAAATGGAACGAAATGAAAACATGGAGGTTTACTCCAAAAAGGTCATTTATTAAAGAAAAATAAGATCAAATTGGTGCAAGATAAATGATATTAGAAAATATTCTTATGGATACTGTTACATTTCCAAACCTGGTGGTTTTAAAGATAAAGCAAAAAGAATACTTGCTGAGTATAGTAATACTTAGTTAGAAAACTCAGTTCTAGCTATGGATAGAAAAACTTGGATAAAGTCAAAGTTAAATCGGGATCAGATAAACCATCTAAACAGTACCATAACCCCTAAAGAAATAGAAACAGTTGTTAAAAGTTCCTCAACAAATAAAAAAAAAAGCCCAGGACCAGATGACTTTAATGCAGAACTCTATCAGACCTTCAAAGAAGACCTAATACCAGTACTCTTCAAACTATTCTGCAAGATAGAAACAGAAAGAACATTACCTCTTTGAAGCCAGAATTAAATTTATACCTAAACCACACAAACACTCAACAAAGAAAGAGAACTTCATACAAATTTCCCTCATGAATATCAATGCAAAAATACTCAATAAAATTCTTGAAAACTGAATCAATTCAAGAATACATCAAAATGATTATGCACCAGGTATGCAGGGATAGCTCAATATACAGAAATTCATCAATGTAATCCTCTATGTAAACAAACTCAAAGACAAAACCTGCATGATCATCTCATTAGATGTTAAGAAAACATTTGAAAAATTTCAAAACCCTTTCATGATAAAAGTCTTAGAATGATCAGAAATTCAAGGCCAATACCTAAACATAATAAAAGCAATACACAGCAAACCAGTAGCTAACATCAAAGTAAATGGAGAGAAACCTGAAGCAATCAAACTAAAATCATGGCCTAGACAAGGCTGCCTGCTTTCTTCCTACCTATTCAATATCATACTTGAAGTCGTAGCCAGACTACCAGGCAAAAAAAAAAAAAAAAAAAAAGAGGTCAATGAGATACAAATTTGAAAGGAAGAAGTCAAAATATCACTATTTGCAGATGATATAATAGTCTACTTAAGTGATCCCCAAAAATTAACCCAGAGGACTCCTAAACCTGATAAATGACTTCATCAGAGTAGCTGGATATAAAATTAACTCAAACAAATCAATAGCCTTCCTCTACTCAAAGGATACACATGTTGAGAAAGAAATTAGGGAAATGACACCCTTTACAATAGTCAAAAATAATATAAAATGCCTCAGTGTGACTAACCAAACACGTGAATGATCTGTATGGCAAGACCATCAAGTCTCTGAGGAAAGAAATCGAAGAAGTTATGAGAAGATGGAAAGACTTTTCATCCTAATGGATTGGCAGCATTAACACAGTAAAATGGCCATCTTGCTGAAAGCAGTTTACAGATTAAATAAGGTCTCCAGCAAAATTCCAATTCAATTTTTCATAGAGTTTGAAAGGCTAGTTTGCAAATTCATTTGGAATAACAAAAAAATAAGGATAGTGGAAACTACCCTCAACAATAAAAGAACGTCAGCAGGAATCACCGTACCTGACCACAAGCTATATTATAGAACACTAGTGATAAAAACTGTATGGTATTGGTAGTTACACCAATACCAGACCCAGAAATTAAACCACATACTTATGGTCATTTCATCTTTGACAAAGGAGCTAAAACAATCAAATGGAAAGAAGACAGCATTTTCAACAAATGTTACTGGTTCACCTGGTGGTCAGCATGTTGAAAAATGCAAATTGACCCATTTTTAGTGCCTTGTAAAAATTTCGAGTCTAAGTGGATCAAGGACCTCCACACAAAACCCAAAACACTGAAACTAATAGAGGAGAACAAGGGGACATCCATTGAACATATGAATGCAGGGGAAAATTTCCTGTACAGAACACCAATAGCTTATGCTCTAAGATCAACAATAGACAAATAGGACCTCATAAAATTACAAAGCTTCTATAAGACAAAGGACACTCACTAGGACAAAAATGGCAACAACCAGATTGGGAAAAAGATCTTTACCAATCTTACATCTCATAGAGTTCTAATAACTAATTATCTATCTATCTATCTATCTATCTATCTATCTATCTATCTATCTCTCCCTCTCTATCTATCCCTATCTCTATCTCTATCTCTATCTCTATCTCTATCTCTATCTCTATCTCTATCTCTATCTCTATCTCTATCTCTATCTCTATATCATCTATATCTATATCTATATCTGTATCTATATCTATATCTGTATCTGTATCTGTATCTATATCTATATCTATATCTATATCTATATCTATATCTATATCTATATCTATATCTATATCTATATCTATATCTATAAAGAGAAGTTAGACTGTAGAGAACCAAATAATCCCATTAGAAATGGGGTATAGAATTATACAAAGAATTCTAAACTGAGGAATAGTGAATGGCCAAGAAGCACCTAAAGAAATGTTCAATGTCCTTAGTCCTCTGAGAAAGGCAAATCAGAACAACCCTAAAATTCCACCTCACACCAGTCAGAATGGCTAAGATAAAAAAACTCAGGTGACAGCAGATGCTGACTAGGATGTGGAGAAAGAGTAATACTCTTCCATGGTGGGTGGGATTGCAAAGCGGTAAAACCACTCTGGAAATCAGTATGGCTTTTCCTCAGAAAATTGGACCTTAGGAGCAAGCTATATAACTCCTGGGTATATACCCAAAAGATGCTTCAACATGTAACAAGAACCCATCCTCCACTATGTTCATGGCAGTCTTATTTATAATAGCTAGAAACTGGAAAGAACCCAGACATCCTTCACCAGAGGAATGAATAAAGAAAATGTAGTACATTTACACAATGGAGTGCTACTCAGTTTTTAAAAACGACTTCATGGAATTCTTAGGTAAATGGATGGAACTAGTTAATATTATCCTAAGCAACATAATTCAGTCACAAAAAACACATTTGGTGTACACTCACTGATAAGTGGATATTAGCCCAAAAGCTTATACTGCCCTAGATAATATTCACAAACCATTTTTGAAGCTCAGGAAAAAGGAATATAAAAATGTTAATGGCCCAGTCCTTATTAGAATGGGGACAAAGTACTCATAGGAGGAAATACAGCGATAATATGTGAAACAGAAACTCAAGGAAAGGCCATCCAGAGAGTGCTCCACGTATGGATCCATCCCATATGCAGCCACCAAACCCAGTCACTATAGTTGATGCCAAGAAGTGCTTGATATAAGAACCTGATATGGATGTCTCCTGAGAGTCTCTACTAGAAATTTACTCATACAGGTTAATATGCTTGCAGCTAACCACCAGACTGTGCACAGGGACCCCAATGGATTAGTTAGAGAAAGCAATGATGGAGTTGAATGGGTTTGCAACACCATAGGAAGAACAACAACATCAACCTACTATATACCCACAGAGCTCCCAGGACCTAAACCACGAACCAAAAAATACACTTGTGGTGACCCATGACTCCAGCTGCACATGTAGGAGAGGATGTTATATTTTGATATCAACAGGAGGAGAAGCCCTTGGTTCTTTGAAGGCTCTTTTCCACAAGAGGTGAATGCCAGGATGTTCATGTGGGAGTGGGTGTGTGGGACTGGGAACATCCTCACAGAAGCAGGGAAGGGAGGTGGGAGAGGGTTATCTAATGAAAAATAGTCATGCAAGTAGGAAATTAATTTCTCACCAGCATTAACTTAGGTGATGCAAATGAATGTCAGTTCATATATGTGATTATTTAAAAATGACTTTACTTGGCAAAAGTGAAATAGCTATATTGTCCATGTCTACAATAGTAATTTGTGAATCAAATTGGAAAATAGAGAAAGAAAATATTGTAAAATGTACACGGAGCAAGATATTGCTGATTTTAAGTTCAGTGGTTGTATACATGAAAAACTATTGTTTCTAGTTCAGTAAGTATCATAAACAAAGAGGGAATATATTCCAAATTAGTTTATGTGAACTCGGAAAAAAAATAATAAAATTTCTAAGAGAGTTTCTATTTTGGGAACAAATTCTTTACCAAATAGAGACAAACAATCATCTATTACTTGCTATCAAATTGCCCTATATTTATCTTTAGTGAGAGAAAGATGGGTATGAGAAATAAGAAATGGTATATGGAAACATATTTAATCTGGTTTTAGGACCCATGTAAAGTGAAGACAAAGAATAATACATGTACAACTTATTGAACTAACAAGGATGAAATGTAAGGTCAGAATATTTTCTTACAACATAAATTAGTTTTGCTTCCCTTGTGATTGTGTGAGGGGGGCAACCCCCTGGTACTGGAGTTAGAGGTAGTTGAGAGCTGCCATGTGAGTGATAGAAATTGAACTACGGTCCTTTGGAAGAGAAGCCAGTGCTTTTACCACTGAGCCATCTGTCTAACCCCCAGCACATGTTTTTCTAACCTTATTATCCTTATGTAGTTGAAAAAAATTAGGAAAGAACTTGAGAAAACAGGACTGATTAGTAAAACCAGATACTAACAACATATTTTAATGAAATGAAAGGAAGCTTAATTCTTTCTATATTGTCACATTTCCAAAATAATAGAGTGACTTTTCAGATGGATTCATGGTCATTCATACCATCTTATGAATATTTTCTTTGAGCAAATCCATATAGAGAAGAATAGTGCTGCATAGTTTCTTCTTTGCTTTGGAAGGGATTGAGCTACCAGTAGATGTAGAATTACAGAACAAAAAGCAGAGAAACAATTAATAGTCCTACTTCATTGTAAAGCCTATAAATAATAAGTGAGGTCAGTATGGTAAACTATATTCAAGAGTGAAATCGTAGTGCTTATATACTGCGGATAAGCATCAACAGTCTAATTGAATTTAAGGACCAACCAATATGAGAGGATTCATGCCTGGTACTGCACCCACAGCTTGTGAGATCAAGGACACTACAGAGAACTGGACAAAATATAGAGAACAAATGACAATTGGATGATTGCCTCCAATTGATATATCTGCAAGTCAACTACTTCATATATGGCCCAGGGAATATTGCAGGAAAGTAAGCAGAAAAACTGTAAAATTCATAGGACCAGTAAGAATATTATGAGATATTAATTTCTTTTAATAACAGTGAAGCTGCATCCATGAAATATCAAAAATTTGTTTCCCTAAATAAGACTTGAACATGAGATCACAAGCTGACATGTCAACATGGATAAGGAAAATCTCATAGGCTCTACCCTTAGAAGCAGAGTTACAGTCATCTAATTTTTGCTGAGAAAGAAAGAATCAATCACTTAGGAAAACCCATTGTCCAATTCCAAGTATTGTCCCCCTAGTTCCCTACAGTTGTGTGTGTGTGTGTGTGTGTGTGTGTGTGTGTGTGTGTGTGTGTGCGCGCGCGCGCGCGTGTGTGTGTGTGTGTGTGTGTGTGTGTGTGTAAAACAATAATAATTAAAGAAAAGGAAGCCATAAATTTGAGGCGGGGTAGCATGGCAGAAGTTGAAGAAAAAGAGGAAGCCATGAAAAAGATGTTAACATAGTGCTTCTTTACAAAATTCTCAAAAAATTAAAAAAAATAAATTCAAGCAAAGCAAAATTGATGAAACAATTACACATGAAACATTCTCTACATATAAAGGGAAGTAGAACAGTATTAGTAAGAAAAGGGGCTACTCTCTTACATTTTGAGAGAAGTATTTCTGAATGATTGACATTTCAGGCAAACTGTGTAAGATATATTCATTGAAATACATAATTCCAGGTAGTATGGAGGTAAGCAGAAGAACAGAAGAGTTAGATGGACAAGTATTATGCAACATGTCTAGCAAGGTAGAGCAACAGGAACAGAGAACAGTTGGTGACGAGGATAAAGATGTGAAGCCTGAGAGGATACAAATGAAGGTATTATAAGCAATTCATTATACTAAAGGCAAAGTGCTTCAGGACAAAGGAAATGCGGTAGCTAAAATAGCCCTTTACTAAAAACATTAAAAAAAAAACACAAAAAAAACCCAACTAGTTTCCTGGTAATAAATGCCATTTGCTGTTTTGGAATGAATGTGCAGATTTTCCAATTAATTGAGATTAGAATGTGACAGAATTTCAAATATTTTATCGTATTACACATGAAAAGAGGAGCACAGATTTTGTCTTGATTTTTAACTTTTGTTGATTTTCAGAAGTCTTTTTCAACTTGAAGCAACTCTGTATATCATACCTTGGGATATTAGCCAGTATTGGTTATTACAACAGGGGAATAAGGCTGAACTAGTTATCTAGTAATTAAATATATGTACTGTTTTTTTTTTAGTGTGCTTGGTAATAATTGAACCAATTAATCACTCAAAGGCTCTGCTTGCAGGTGTTTTACAAGAATGATCTTTATTAAAGTTAAAATTTATAAGATTTCTCAATATAACACCTATGAGGTGCTTAATGTATATATAAACTGAACAGTAATTACACCTAAGAAGCAATAAGATCTTTTATCTCTGTTTAAGATGATAGTCTGCCTGGTATTTTGGAAAATGTGTAAAAGGATTTTAATACATTATATTCTGAAGGAACTGTAAACAAATGTTGGATATTTTCTTGAATTATTTTATTGTACTAATCAAAAATAAATTCCTAGGTTGGTAAGATGAACCAGCTAGTTGATGCACTGGCTGCCAAGCTAGATGGCCTGCATTATATTTCTGGAATATGGGCAGTGAAAGAAAAGGACCAACATGCACAAATTGTCTCTAATTTCCACATAGTCACCATGGCATATATATCTCAAACATCTACCACACAGAGAGAAAATAAATTTGTAATAAAAATTTTAAAATACACTCCTTACTGGCATGTCATGTTCTGATTTTAAAATGTCATACTACAGATCATGCTAATTACCAGCATTAACATGCACACACACACACACACACACACACACACACACACACACACACTTTCTGGACTGAGTCAAATCTTCAAAGAGGTATTATATTTAGAGACAGCAATAGTTAACTGATAGAATTAATAAAATGTGAATTGTCAGAAAATGCTAAATGCTATGGAGAAGACACAATAAAGAAAAACATGATTAGTTTTTTTTTGCTTGTTTTTTTCTTAATTTGAAAGAGATGTGTAGAATGAGAGTTTTGAAGGAAAAGGAGGACTTGCTTAAATTTTGGAGAAAATGAATGACTGATACAATTCCTTTCTGAGAAATCATACATTTCGAGTCAAAATACAAACAGGAACATAGACCCTGAAATAGAAGTATATTTGATGTATTTAAAGCAGAGATAGTAGCTCCCAATACTGTAACAATACTTAAATAAGAGAGATACTATAAGGTAAGAGTTCAAGATTGTCAAGATGGGAAGAACTTAATTGTGATATAAAGACCTAAGCATGGGTGGGCTTGTCTAACCCTTCTCTGGGACAGTGCTAGAGAACTGGCTGTGGTCACATGTGGGACTGGAGAACTGACTCTTATAGCCAAAGCAAAGAAGAGTAGATTCAGACCATTATAGGCTGCCGTAGAGAGGACAGCTGGCCCCATTCTTCACCTGGGCAAGAAGGAGAGCTAGCCCCTTTTGTGTGGGATCAGGAGAGCTGATGGTTTGAGTAACTCAGCTACTACCCAGTTCCAGATCCAGGGTTTTGACATGGTGCATTCCAAAATTTACTCCCTCCATAAATTGCTGAATCATGAGACTGGGCAGGTACAAAAGAGGTGAATAGAGTGAGCCCCTTAAAACAAAAGGAGGACTTGAATAAATTTCTGGAGAAAATGAGAGCTTGGGACATGTCCTTACTGAGAAATTGTACATTCCAAAGTTGCAAGACCTCCTGGGCACAGGGCTGCAAACATGATAATTAAGGATTCCCAGTGAGAATCTCATATTGATTGTGTAGCAGAAGCAAGAGGCCTCCAACCAGACCCTTGAAATGAACATTTTCAAGTAAAGATGTGGACAAAACAGTTTATTGTGGAATACAATATGACACACTACAGCTTTCACAATAAGTTTTTTCTCTTTTATGGGGGAGGTAATATCGACAAACAGCAGGTGTTAGGGAATGATGGGGTGAGTAAGATAGGCATGTAAGATGTAAAATTCACAAGGAATCAATACTACATTAAAATAGAACTATGGTTTTTATTATGAGTGATATATAAACCATTCATTTTGCCTATGAAATAGCATTGCATTTAGAGAATCCCAAAGATAAAAATTGAATATACAAACACTTGGTTTCTTCAAGTTTTAACACCATCATGTTCTGTGGGAGTTTGCACCAAATGCTTGATAATCTTTTGGATCTTGAAGGTTTTTACCCTCTATTGTGGTAGTAATATTCCCTTCTGGCTATTATTTTATGAAGACTAATTTAAAAATTGTGTGTGTGTGTATACCATATTCTAGGAGATTCTATATGTGGATTATAAAGCTATAAAATTCCCTCAGAACATGTTGTTTGCTTACATATATTTCTTGATATTCTGGGAATTATCGGAGGTTAAAATAATAACATAATAGAATTGGGTAGATATAACTAATGGTTCAAAGAGGAATATTATTTCTTCAAGCAACAAAACAAAACTGCTTCAGCAATAGTAATAACAAGTGTAGCCTAGAGCCTTTTTAAAATCATAAAACAACTGCTGTTAACCTAATTAAGACAAAGGGACCTTTACTGGTCTAAAAGAAATTCCAAAGAATAAACCTGAAAATGCATGGATTTGTGCTGGATAATTCTTTTAGAATAGTACCTAAAGACAAATTCAGAGAATTGACAGTATTATAATTAATTGTTGAAGGAGAATTAATATAAATACAATAGAAACAAATCTTTTATTAACTTAACTGTTACTTTATATTTCTATTCCTTATTAAAATGAGGTATTTTAACTATACATGTAGCTCTGCTTATAAATCATTAATTTTTATATTTATACAATTCATAAAATTTGTTTGTACACATATAGAATTCTTTTTTTTTTTTTGGTTCTTTTTTTCGGAGCTGGGGACCGAACCCAGGGCCTTGCGCTTCCTAGGTAAGCACTCTACCACTGAGCTAAATCCCCAGCCCCACATATAGAATTCTTTATTGTTTTCATGAATTATCATTTCCACCCAACTTTCCTAATGTGCAAGCTGTAGTGTCTTGAATATTTTAGAGTTTGTAGAATGTCATGTTGTAAAAGAAGCATGTAAAAATCTTTCTGTACACTACTTAATTAGGAATTGTCACACATCACTAGTGCTAGGGAAAATGAAGTGTATAATACAAATAGGACTTTTAAAGTTCAAATGGGCTTAATTTGAGAAATTGTTAGTTTTTCTCTTGAAACAATAGGGTTAATGTTTGGGAGAAATATTTCTTGAAAAAGAAAACTGCAGAAGTTGCTGTCACATCAAAAATCAATTTAGACACTATTAAAATTATATTTAACAGAGTTGCCATATCCAAGCTTCTAATTTTCAGTTGTCTACACCCAGATGTGGATCTAAAGCAGGAAATGTGTGACTTTCATAGAGTCTTGATTATTTAATGTTGATTACAAATTATATAGATGGAAGGAATGTGAAATAGAGTGTAATGAAAGCCAAGAAAAGACATCAATAGCAGTTCAATTCCTCAGCTAACCAATTTTGTAATTAGAAAGACATGTACAAATTAGAATTCCTTAACTTATTAAATATTTGAACTTTGACAATGTATTGACTTCTTTTTTTGTTTCTTGACTCTAAAGGGAATATTAATATACATACATTGCTAGATTATTATGAAATTTTAGGCAAAAATATAAATTCTTTCTCCAGCTGTTTTAAATGTGGTAAATATTCAAGTACACTTGATTGATTAGGTTATTACCCACATAATTCCTAGCAACTATGAGTTTACTTTAATTATGTCCCTTATTATGAACAGATATATTCTAGAAATATAGTTTACTTGTAGAACCATTCATTAGCATGATAAAGACCCAGAGAAATGGTTCTAGCATGGGTAAAGCACTACCTAGCCATAATTCTTTTTTTAAAAAATACCATGAAATAATAATTTACAAGTATCAATTCTCAATCTTAGGCTAGCTGGACTCTGGTGCTGATATACTGCTCTGAATGCAATGAATGTGTTCTTAAACTTGTGTCTAGGCATCTGGGTTTATGGTGATAATTGTTCTAGGTATCAATTTCTTAGTTTTGTTTTGGCTTATTTTGTTTCATTGTTGATTTATAGGTTTTGGGAGGGCTATTTTTTTCCTTGCTTTCCATTTCCTCCCTGGTACTATAGACAAAGTGACCTGTACTTGAGTAGGGGGGTCTCTGCTTGAGTTGAACATTGAGCTTCTGATGGCCAGGATGGCACACAGAAATGACTCTACAAAGCTTAAAGAATCATAGAGCTTTACTTAAAAAAATAAGAACAGAAAAAATGAATTATTTTAAATGTCAATTCCGAATCTTAGCAAGCTTTCATTCACTTCCTCTTTGACCCATTATTTCTCAATAACAAAGTTCATTATTAGGCAAAGGGAAACATTTGAGGAAGCATTATACTCACTGGAAGGTCAAACTTTAGGTTGAACAGAATGGAGTGATGTGGCTAAAAAAAGATGTTCAATTTTTATATAGGCATGTGATACAGACTACAAGATACTCAAGAGTGTCTTGTAGAGAAACCCAATTTTATTTCTCTGATACTTGGGTTGGGATCTTATCTGTCGATGATGTATATGTGCCTATGTGCTCTAGCATTTCATTGGCATACATGGTGAAGTGTTGACTTTACCAAAACATTGATAATTAAATTTTTTTGCTTAAGAGCCTAAGAAACAGAAGTCTGATGAGTGAAAATACTTTGGAGAAACAAAATTTGTTATAGAAAACATATAGTACTTTCTAGGCTTCCATTTTTGAAGTAGGGGAGGCAGGTTTCTTTAAGAGTATCTATTACATAAGCACATTCTTTTAGGAAGAATCTTGGATAAATCACAAGATTCTGCCAGAACGAAGGCAGGCTTAGGGATTCAAGTGCTCCTGACAGAGGTTTGTTAGTGACAGTTCAGTAAGGGTGCATTGAGAAGCATTAGGGTCTTCTACCTGAGTAATCCTAATGATCTTCGGCCCTTTCTTAACCTCTGCCTTTCTTTTAACACCTAGTAACCTGCTCTCTTGTGATTTGTTTCAGAATTGTGACATCATCGACATTCCTTGCCAAGGTAGCAAGGAATAGTTACTTCTAGATAGACTACAGAAAGCCAAGGTCTTCACTGGGACGTGGCCTAGTGAGGCAAAACCAGAGATCATTATGGATGACAAACTTCATAGTGTAAAAGTCTTTGTGTTGGTGGAAGATGAGCAATGGAAAATCATAGGTACAGGACAAATTTCATCCAAATACATTGAACGGCTCCAGGGTGTGTGCCTGCTTGTTCACTCAGAATCAGATGGCTCACAGATTATGGAGTGCAAGATATATCCTAATGTGCCCTATCACAAACAACGAGGGGAGATAATCGTTTGGTCTGAAGCTAAGAACCATGGCATGGCAATATATTTCCAGGAACCAAGTGGTTGTCAAGAGATCTGGGAAGATATATGCCAAGTTCAAGGTAAAGATCCAAGTGTAGAAATCACACAAGAAGTTACGGATGATCTGGAAACTTTTGCAGATCTCCTGCCAATAGGGAACCTGTTTGAAATGCCAAACTGTGAACTCAATACACTTGAACATATTGCAGATTTATTTACTTTTGTTGATAAAACACCAAACCACAGGGAAAGGATGGCAATGGTCTTGGAAAAAGGAAGTTACATTAAAAAATTGCTACAGCTTTTCAACACCTGTGAAAAACTGAAGAACATGGAAGCCTTACACTTTTTGAATAACATCATTAAAGGAATCCTTTTTCTAGATGATACACGTTTGCTTAATATCATGTTTTCTGATGAATTTTTCATGGATGTGGTTGGATGCCTTGAATATGACCCTGCTTTGGATCAACCAAAGCAATACAGAGAATTCTTGCTTCAAAATGCAAAATTCAGGGAAATTATGCCAATAACAAACTCCCAACTTAGGCAAAAAATACAAGAGACCTACAGAATGCAATATGTTTATGATATTGTGTTGCCTGCACCATCCATATTTGATTCAAATCTTCTTTCTGATCTTAATGCTATGATTATTTTCAATAAAAGTGAAATAATTACCATGCTTCAGGATGATGAAAACTTTTTGCTTGAAGCTCTTTCTCAGTTAAAAGATAACACTGTAGGTTATGAGAGATGGTATGAATTATTATTATTCTTCAAGGAATTCTGCATATTTGCTAAGGCATTAGAGAATCAAGAGAAAGATGAATTACTGAAAACACTAATAAAGTTAGGAATCATGAGTGCTCTGAAAGTTTTAGTACACATGCATGATTACCAAATACAAAAGGCTGCTCTAGATATATTTCCTTATCTAGTAGAATATAATCCATGCCTTGTTCGAGAGTATCTACTGGAAGAAGCTCAGGATAGTGAAGATAATGATGAGCTTCTCATTAATGTAATGATCAAACAAATGATCTATGATCCTGATCCTGAATTTTCAAAAGACATCATTTTGCCAGCAGTTCTCCGTGCCCTTCTTGATCCAGAAAATATGCATGTCACAGCCAATGGATGTGAAAAAGCAAAATTTCTCAATTTCTTCTATGCACGTTGCATGGGTAACCTCATAGCACCAATTTTGTCTACCACAGTGGAAAACGACACTGATGATAATATGGTTAACATCTGTCCTAATTATCAAAATGCACAATTGCTGGGAGTAATTTTAGAAATACTTACTTTTTGTGTACAATACCACTCAACATATATGAAAAATTATATTTTGAATAACAACTTGCTCAGCAGAATCCTGATGCTAATGAGTTCAAAGCATACATTTCTGATTTTGTGTGCTGTCCGGTTTATGAGAAAGATTATTAGTCTTAAAGACGAAATTTACAATCTTTACATAATTAAGAAAAACCTGTTTGAACCTATTGTAAATGCTTTTATGCATAATGGAACTCGGTACAATATGTTAAATTCAGCTATTATTGAGCTATTTGAATTTATAAGACAAGAAAACATCAAGTCTCTTATTGCAAACATTGTGGAAAACTTTTTTATTGCTTTCGAATCAATTGAGTATGTCCAGACATTTAAAGGGTTAAAAACTAAATATGAAGAGGAAAAGAAGAGAGAAAGTGGAATAAGAAGAAATTTATACAATGTAATATACCAGAAAATATACTGCAGACATATCAAAGTTATGGAGTTAAAAGTCAAGGCAGACATATGTTGTAGAGAAATCACAGAAGAAGAAGGAGCTATTCTACCAATGGGAAAAGAATTTCCAAGTCATTATGACATAATCATGAAAATTAAAGAGACAAATGAAAATGAAAATGTAATAGAACACCCAAAAAGCAATGAAACTTCTAAATGTTCATCATCTTGTGGTGATGCTTCTTCTAACAAAATGAGTATGGTTCACTGTAGCAGCCTGGTTCCTTTAGTGGATTACCCATATGATACTGATGGTGAGAGTGATGATGATCCTTATGGTAATGATGAAAATGACGATGAAGACAAAGACAACGAGCCCCTGAGTAAAAGACCTAATCTTAGTTCATAAAATCACATGAGGCCTACAACTCTTAGCTCAAATATAATTCTATAAATACCACAAACTGAAAAATCTAGTTAAAAAATCTTTTGCCTATTGACATTTAAATATAGTAGTATACAGAGCCAAAATAATGAATAAGAGGCCTCAATTTTATACAAAGAAAACCTCCCATAATATCGATGCATAGTATAAAATAAAGAGCAACTGACCAATAACTTCTTATCAAGAACATCTTACTTTACCAACATGGTTTGGGAGGATGAAAGAGTTTGATAAAGTAATACATTTTTTACTAAAGTCTTTATATTAGAAGCAACTGCAAAGGTTTTATTGCAAAGCCTACTTTCAAAAAAGGATCTAGCAATGACATTTATCCATAAACTGAAGTTTGTTTAAAATATCTTTTGTTGCATTGAAGGCAAAGTTATATTAATGTAAAAGTAAAGTGATACTTTTCAATATTTCTGTGAACATTTAACAGAACTTCAGCATTGTGAATATTAATAGGAAAAACATTCAGTGTAATTCAGTATGTATTTTCATGAATAAAGTGATATGCTTGATCCTAAAGGAGCTGTTTTTAATGTACTTATTTTTACATAAGAAATGTCAAATATCAGTTTCAGTAGAGTACTCTCCCTGATGGTTTTCTGTAGGATCTTCATGGGATAAAACAGAATAGATCAAATATCCAGTTTATGAAAATTAATGAAGCTTTGTCTTTTTCCTTTGAGTAGTAGGAACATAGTAGGATACACACACAGACACAGGCACAGACACAGGCATAAACACACAGACACATACAAAGAACCATAAACACACACAGCATTATATATTAATAGAGAAACATTACCTTTGTCTTACAGTGTGAGAGAATGCAATCCATCTTGGTGGGGAGTAGACTGTTAGATTTTGAGAGGGATCTAAAATATCCTGTCACATTACACCCATAATCAACATGCAATTAGATGATTTCTGAGGTTCATTTAAATTTCTCTTTTTACTTAGCGTTGGAAATCAGCCAGTGGTGCAGGGTCACATCTATTCAAAGTTGGTCTTCCAATCTCAATTATCCCAGCCTATAAACTGCTTCATAAATATGCCAAGAAGTTTGTCTCCTAAGTGTAGATTATGGTAATTATTAACTATCACTAATTAACCTTTGCCTGCTTAACACACAAACATATAACTATGTAGGTATAAACTTCTGCAATCTCATACCGAATCACACAGTGTATTTAGTCTAAATGTTAAACACACCTTAGTCTACAATGGTTTCAACATTGTTCAAAACTGTAAGGACAGAGTCTCTTCTGAGACTCATTCTTTGAATTGTGAGGTCTCAAACCATAAAAGAAAGCATATCAGTAGCTTATTTCTGGTGATAAAACACATGACAAAAAGTATATGGAGGCTATAGAGATGGTTCAGCATTTAAGAACATTTCCTTTTAGCTGCATTTGATTCCTAGCAACCTGATGGCAGCTAACAAACAGGTATAAGTCCAGTTCCCTAAAGCATGCTGTCAACTTTTGGCCTGCAGTTGCACTTCATGCATGTGGTACACAGTCATACATACAGGCAAAACACAAACCCGTGTGTGTGTGTGTGTGTGTGTGTGTGTGTGTGTGTGTGTGTGCGTGCATGCGCGTGCATGTGTGTGTGTATATGTACACATATGTCTACATATATATATATGTAGATAGATAGATAGATAGATAGATAGATAGATAGATAGATGATATTTGTAAAACTAAACTCATGGATGAAATACTTCCTTTTGGTGTATGGCTCTAAAATAGGAAGCCCATATGTGGCAGTAGTGACAAGGCAACATTTTGTCAAGAAGAAAGCTGTTAATCACATTTTATCCACATACAAGCATGAGAGAGAAGAAAGAGAGAAACAGGCAGAGACAGAGACAGAGAGACATGGTCGAAGAGAGAGGGAAAGGAAGAGGCAGTAGAAGAGGGAGAGGTGAGGAAGAGAGGGAAAATTAGAAGTAAGTGAGTCTGTTTGCTCTCAACAGCAATCTTCGGTGATGTTCTTTCTTTAGCAAAGCTTCACTTGCTAAAGATTCCATACCCTTCCCAAACAGTGCCAACAAACATGGGTCAAGTGTTCAAACACGTGGGAAACTGATGTCAGGATACCATGTTATACCTCCTGTCCTCCATATGTCCTTCTAGCTATGTCACAATGATGTGGTGTAACTAAAATTTTCATTGGAAGGTAAAATAAACAGATACCACTAAAGACTAACATGTTGAACGAATGATTTCTATTGGGGTTCCTTACAGAAATATGGGTTAGCAGAAATGACAGAAAGACAGCTGCATCACCAAAGCATATCCAAGCAAGGGCAACCAGTAACAAACACTGGAAACATGGGGCATATTGTACAGCCTGAGGGCAGCAAAACAGATTGAAGAGTGTCATTTTCATGCAACTCAGTTGGCCTGAATCTCTTTCAGGCAGCTTGGTTGTTTTCTGCTTCTTGCAAGCAACAGACCTGGCATCAGAATCTTCTGTGAAGGTTGCTTTGTCTGAGAGTGAATCTTAACAGCATCTTATTACTTATCGATTTTATTCTTTATATATATATGACATCCTAACCATAGTTTTCCCTACCTCCACTTCACCCAGCACCCTTCCCCATCTCTACTCTGGCCAAAATCTAATCATCTGTTTCTCTTCAAAAAAGAGCTGGACTTCTAGGGATATCATCTGACCATGACATAACAAATTACAATAAAACAAAGCCTATACTCTCATCTCAAGGTTGGACAAAGCATGTCAGTATAAAGAAAAGATTCCCCAAATTAGTCAAAACCATCAAAGACTTTCTCCAGCAAGGTCCATAGAACTCAAAATCAATTTAAGTAACAGCACAGACCACTGAATACCCCATGGCCTCACAGGATAAAATGGATCGCAGATAAAAACACAGCTCTCAGGCACAAAACAGACCACAGATCTTATTATTGCTCTTGTAGAAATGGTTGTGATGACACCCAAGGCCATGTTGATGTCCTGTGTTCCATGATACAATGAATACCATGGTACCTTGGTACCATTGTACATGGATGTCAAGTGGCTGTCTGTAGCCCATGTTAAGATTGAAATCCTTGTGGATATCCTAAGTCTATGCTACCACCAGAAGACTTGTTGAAGTCAGAGGGTAATGCTGTCACCAGAATTCATGTTGATGTGTATGGCCTAGGCTATGTCTTGAGATCCTGTTGATATCTGAGGACTGTCTTGCTACCTGTGTTGATGTTGGTGTTCATGGCCTTGTTGTAGCAAGGGCACTGCTGATGTCCATGACTCATTTTACCACCAAAGGCTATGGGGATGTCCATTGGCTGCAGTACTACCAGAAGACATGTTGATGTTCACGGACCATGCTGCCACCAGAAACCATGTGGAAAACTATGATTCATGCAGTCACTGTCTATGAAGGGAAAGGAAGATTCTTTGGCAGTGGTATTAGTGAATGCAGAATCAGAGTGGAGAATGAGAGGCATAGAAGGCTTCTATGTCAACATCCTCTTTTACATACCAACCTGCCAAAAGTGAACTATATAGATAGCCATTAGAAAGAACTCTTAAAAATAGGAATAGGACTGGTGTATAGCTCTTCACAGGTGACAGATTCTTGTGGGGGCAGGGGTTGGAATAGAGAAGGACTCAGTTTTCTACTAGAGGCTGGACACTGGGAGTTAGACCATGCTCCTCCACTGAGTATATAAGTAACACAAATTTAACTGGGTATTGCTTTACTCACCGCCCTTTTCTTTTATTCTTCTTTGATTTAAGGGAAGGTCACAAGGGTTAGGATACACATGGGAGGAATGAGAAGTCAATGTGATTCAGGTATATTAAGTTAATTTTCCAAATAGTCAATGAAATATTGTATTAAGCCTTCTGGTATGAACCAGTGCCCTGAGCAGACCTTGAACGCTAGCTCTGCACCCACTTCTACAACACCCAGAGGGAGCCCGACTACCAGATGCTCTGAAAAACCAAGGACCACAGGAGAGGCCACAACACTTGCCCCATCACCTAGAGTAACTGGGAACCCCAGGATCCAGGGACACAAGTATCTCCACCCAGTCAGGGACACACAGGTCCCTTCCAGTCTGAACCAGTGCCCTGAGCGGAATTTGGGTACTGGCTCTGTACCTACTCCTACAACACCCAGAGGGAGCCAGGTACTCTAAAACGCCTGGGATCACAGGAGAGACAACAACATCTGCCATAACACCTGCCTCAACACCTGGAGTAACTGGGTTTCCCAGGATCTAGGTTCACAGGTACTCCTGCACAGCCAGTGGCATGGGTTCTTTCCTTTCTGTACCAGTGCCCTGAACAGACCTTGGGCACTGGCTCTACACCCAGTCCCACAACACCCAGAGGAAACCCAACGCCAAGGTGCTCTAACACTCCTAGGATAAGAGTTTGAACCTGCACTCAGAGTAGACCTGGGGCACTGGCTCTGCACCCATGCCTATAACACCAGAGGGAGCCCAACTCCCAGGAACTCTGAAATGCCCAGGATCATAGGAGAGGCTACAACTTCTACCCCAACACCTTTTGTAACTGGGTCCCCCAGGAGGCAGGGATGCAGGAACCCATGCCCAGTCCATGGTACGAGTTCTTGCTGGTTTGAAACTGGACCCTGAGCAGTCCTGGGGTGTTGGCTCTGCATTTACTCTTACCAGATAGATCCCGATTCCCAAGTGCTCTGAAATGCCCAGAATCAGACGATCACAGGAGAAGCTTGACAACCAGGAACACTGGTACTTTGACACACTCAAGATCACAGTTGAGGCCACATCTTTTCCACCATATAGCAAAACTGGGACCCGAAAGGAACCAGGGAAACTCAAATCCCACCAGCCAGGGGCATGGGTTCCTTCCAGTTTGTACCTGTACATTGAGCAAAACCACTGCTCTGTCTGCCCATCAATACCTGCAACACCCTGAGACAGCGCAGCTTCCAGGAGCTCTGACAAATACAGGACCTCAGGATCTAAGGATCCCAGAATCTTAGGATCACAGAGAGAACTGGACCCTGAGGAGTTCTGTTACAACATAGATCATAGGAGGGACAGTCTCCTGTAAGAGACAACAAAGGCAGGTAACACTAGAGGTAACCAGATGGCAAGAGGTAAGCACAAGAACAAAACAACAGAAACAATTGCTACTTGGCATCATCAGAACCCAATTCTCCCACTACAGCAATTCCTGAATACCATATCATATGAAAACTGCAAGATTTGATTTAAAATCACATCTCATGGTAATGATAGAGGACATTAGGAACAACATAAATAAGTACCTTAAAAAATAAACAACAACACAGGGAAACAGGTAAAACCCCTTAAAGGAGAAACACAAAAATCCAATACAGAACGACAAGAAACCATAAACAGGTGAAGAGATTGAACAAAATAATCCAGGATCTAAAAATAGAATTAGAAACAATAAAGAAACCACAAAGGGAGAAAACCCTAGAGATAGAAAACCTAGGAAAGATATCAGGAGACATAGATGCCAGAATCACCAACAGAATAAAACAGAAAGAATCTTGGGGCAGAAGATACCATAGAAAACATTGACACAACAAACAAAGAAAATGCAAAATGCGAAAAAACTCTTGTCTCAAAACATCTAGGAAATGCAGGACACAATAAGAAGACCCAGCTGAAGGATAATATGTATAGAAGAGAGAGAAGACTCCCAACTTAAAGGGCCAGTAACTATCTTCAAAAATTATAGAAGAAAACTTTCCTAACCTAAAGAAAGTGATGCCCATGAATATAGAAAAAGCCTACTGAAATCCAAATAGATTGGACCAGAATAGAAACTCCTTCTGTCACATAATAATAAAAATACCCATAAGGAAGGGGAGGGGGGAGGGGGATGTTTGCCCGGAAACTGGGAAAGGGAATAACACTCGAAATGTATATAAGAAATACTCAAGTTAATAAAAAAAAAATAAATAAAAAAAAATAAAAAAAAATACCAAATGCAGAAAACAAAGAAAAAGTATTAAAAGCAGTAAGGGAAAAGGGTCAAGTAACATATAAAGCAGTCCTGTCAGAGTTATACCATACTTCTTACCAGAGACTATGAAAGGCAAAAATCCTAGGCAGATATTATACAGACCTTAGGAGAACACAAATGCCAGCCCAGGCTACTATATCAAGAAAAATTCTCAATTAACATAGAGAGAGAAAACAAGAAACTCCATGACAAAACAAATTTACACAATATCTTCATACAAATCCATCCCTACAGAGGATAATAGATGGAAAACTCCAGTACTAGGAAGGAAATGGTATCCTAGAAAAAGCAAGAATGTAATTTTCTTTCATTAAGCCCAAAAGAAGGTAGACACACAAATGTAATTCCACCTCTAACATCAAAAATAAGAGGAAATAACAATCACTATTACTGAATATCTCTTAAAATCAATGAAATAAATTCACCAATAAAAAGACTAACTGACTAGATAAATAATAAAAAGGACCCAGCATTTTGCTCTATACAGGAAACACACCTCAGTGACAAAGACAGACTCTACCTCAGAGTAAAAGGCTGGAAAAAAACTTCCAGGCAAACAGTCCAAAGAAACAAGGACTCAACATATACAAGAAGATGGAAATAATCCATTTCATCCTATCAGATCACCACAAACTAAGGCTGATTTTCAATAACAACAGAAACTCTACATACACATGGAATTGAACAATGCTTTACTCAACGCTAATATAGTCAAAGAAGAAACAAAGGAAGAAAATAAGGCATTTTAGAATTTAATGAAAATTAAGGCAAAAAAGCCAAAAATTATGAAACATAAGGAAAACAGTGCTAAGGGGAAAATCTCAGAGCTCTGAGTGCCACACAAAAGAATTTGGAAAAAACACACACTAGCAACTTGACAACATTCCTGAAAACTCTAAAACAAAAAGAATCAGATTTACTCAAGAGGAGTAGAAGGCAAGAAATAATCAAATGCAGGGCTGAAATCAACCAACTAGAAACACACAAATCATACAAAGAACCAACAATACCATGAGCTGTTTTTTTTTTTTTGAGAAAATCAACAAGATGGATCAACTTTTAGTCAGACAAACCATGTGGCAGAGAGAAAGTATCGAAATTAATAATATCAGAAATGAAAAGGGAGACATAACAACAGAAATTGAGGGAATTCAAAAAGTTATCAGATCCTACTACAAAAGCCTATACTCCAAAATAAGTGGAAAATCTGGATGAAATGGACAATTTTCTAGACATATAACAGGCACCAAAGTTATATCAGATGCAGATTATCCATCTAAACCTTCCCATCACCCCTAAAGAAAAAAAATTCAATAAAATCTGCCAACCCAAAAGAGCCCAAGACCAGATGGATGTGTTGCAGAATTCTATCAGATCTTCAAAGAAGTCCTAATACCAATACTCTTCAAACAATTGCACAAAATAACAACATAAGGAACACTACTTCTTTGAAGCCAGAATTATGCTTATATCTAAACCACACAAAGACCCAAAAAAGACAAAGAACTCAGAGCAACTTCTCTCATAAATATCAATGCAAAAATACTTTATAAATTTCTCATGAACCGAGTCCAAGAACACATCAGAATTATCATCCATCATCATCAAGTAGGCTTCATCCCAGGGAAACAGGGATGATCTAATATATGTAAATCTATCAACATAATCCACTTTATAAACAAAGTCAACCACAGGAATTCAAGGCCCACTTCCAAACACAGTAAAAGCAATAAAAACCAAATCATTAGCCAACCTCAAACTGAAGGGAAAGAAACTTGAATGAATCCAACTAAAATCAGGGTATAGACAAGGATCCCAACTCTCTTCCTACCTCTTCAGTATAATACCAGAAGACTTAGCAAGAGCAATTAGACAACAAAAGCAGAGGAAAGGATATAAATTGGAAAGAAGTAAAAATATCACTATTTGCAGGTAATATGATAGGGTCTTTAAGAGATTCCAAAAATTTCACCAGAGAACTCCAAAACCTGATAAACAACTTCAGCAAAGTGATTTGATACAAAATTAACTCAAACAAATCAGTAACCTTCCTCTACTCAAAGGGTAAAGAGGCTGAGGACAAAATTAGGGAAATGATACTCTTTACAATAATCACAAATAACATAATATATTTCAATGTGACTCTGACCAAGCAAGTGAAAGATCTGTATGACAAGGATTTCAAGTCTCTGAAGAAAGTAATTGAAGAAGATCTAAGAAGATGGCCATTTTGCCAAAAGCAATCTACAGAATCAATGAGATCCCCCTCAAAATTCCAACTCAATTATTCATAGAGATAGAAAGAGAAATTTGCAGATTCATTTAGAATAACAAAAAACACAAGATGGCTAAAACCATTTTCGACAATAAAAATTTTCTGGGAGAATCAACATCCCTATGCTCAAGCTGTATTGCATAGCATTAGTCATAAAAACTATATGGTATTGGTACAGAGACAGGAAGGTAGAACAATGGAATAGAATAGAAGACCCAGAATTGAAACCACACACCTATGGTCACTTAACCTTTGACAAAGGATCTAAAACCATCTAATGGGAAAAAGATAGCATTTTCAACAAATGGTGCTGGTTCAACTGGAGGTTTGCATGTAGAAGAATGCAAATGATCCATTCTTTTCCCCTTGTACAAAGTACCATTTCAAGTGGATCACATTCCTCCACATAAAATCAAATACACTGAAGTCAATAGAAGAGAAATTGGGGTCGAGTCTCGAACACATGGGCACTTGGGAAATTTTCCTGAACAGAACATTAATGACTTATTCTCCAAGATCAACAATAGACAAATGGGACCTCACAAAATTACAATGCTTCTGTAAGGCAAAGGATACTGTCACTAGTACAAAATGGCAACTAACATATTGGGAAATGACTTTTACAAAGAACTGAAGAAGTTAAACTCAAGAGCATTAAATAACACAATTCAAATGGATTCAGAGCTAAACAAATAATTCTCAACTAATGAACTTTGCATGGCCAAGAAGCACCTAACAAGTACCTAAAGAACATCCTTAATCAGCAGGGAAATGTAAATAAAAATAACCCTGAGATTCCACCTCACATCATTCAGAATGTCTAAGATGAAAAACTCAGGTGACAGCAGATCCTGACAAGGCTGTGGAGAAAGAGGAGCACTCTTTCATTGTTGGTGGGATTGCAATCTGATACAACCATACTGGATATGGGTCTGGCAGTTCATCAGAAAATTGGACATAGTACTTCCTGAGAACCCAGCTATATGACTCCTTTGCATATACCCAAAAGATTCTCCAACATATAACAAGGACACATCCTCCACTATGTTTATAACAGCCTTATTTATAATAGCCAGAAGCTGGATAGAAAACAGATATCCTTTAACAGAGAAATGGATATAGAAAATACGGTACGTTTACACAATGGGGTAGTACTCAGCTATTAAAAACAATCACTCATGGAATTCTTACTCAAATGGATGCAAGTAGAAAATATCATCCTGTGTGAGGTAACCCAATCACAAAAACATCGTATGCACTCACTGAAAATTGAATATTTGCCCAAAAGCTAGGAACAGCCAAGGTACAATTCATAGACAACATGAAGCTCAACAAGAAGAAAGATCAAAGTGTAGATCCTCAGTACTCCTTAGAAGGGTGATAAAAGTACAGGAGGAAATATGAAGACAAAGAGTGCAGTAGAGACTAAAGGAAAGACCATTCAGAGACTGTCCCACATGGAGATTTATTTCACATGCAGTCACCAAATCCAGACACTACGGAGGACTCTAAAAGGTTCATTCTGAAAGGAGCCTGAAATAGCTGTCTCCTGAGAGGCTCTAAGAGAGCCTGACAAATACCGAGGCAAAGGCTCTCAGCCAACCATTGGACTAAGAAAGTGGTCGCCAAGGGAGGAGTTAGATAATGGACTGAGGGAGCTGAGGGGGTTTGCAACCCCATAGGAAGAACAACAATATCAACGAACCAGATCCCTAGAGCTCCCAGAGACTAAACCAACAACCAAAGAGTACACATGGTGGGACCCATGGCTCCAGCAGCATATGTAACATAAGATGGCCTTGTGGGGCATCAAAGGGAGGAGGAGCCCTTTGCTGTGTGATGGCTTAATGCCTCAGTGTAGGGGAATGACAGGACAGGGAGGCAAGAAGGAGTTGGTGGCTTTGTGGGAGTGCATCTTTCTGGAGGCATGTGGCTAGGAGATAGTATAGGGGTTTTCCAGAGGGGACAACAGGAATGGGGATATCATTTGGAATGTAGCTAAAGAAAATATCCAATAAAAATGAAAAAAAAAGTAAGATGTTCACCTCTTCCATTTCTACTGCTTGGTGTGCTACAAATACACTAATTGTAGCATATAAATAGATGACATAGCTCAGACAGATAAAGGGTCAAAGATTTTTGCTTCCGTCTCCATGAGCACCTTTGATTCTTTTTTAAGCTGCTTCTAAGTTCTGTGTTCTCTTGGTGTCCTCAAAACTTATGATTCCTGAAGTCCTTCCTCCCCTCAGCCTTAGAGTTCAATAGGCTTTTCTTTCTGTTTGACTGCTTAATGATATCTCTCTGATGAACACTGAGGTAGTCACTGATTTTTGAATATTTGATTATAACACAATAATATTAGAAATTCTTTCATTGACTGTTTTTATTCATTTTTGCCAGCCATGTTTGGTTTTATCACAATTCTGAATAACTTTTTTCTAGTTTCATCTCTTTGCCTACAAATTTCATATATTTTACCAGTTAGGTAATACCCCATTGTGTAGATGTACTATATTTTTTCCAGTCTTTAATTAATGGACATTTGATTTGTTTTTGTTTTCTGGCTATCATGAATAAAACTGATATGAAATTGTTGAACAAGTGTTAATGTGGTAAGATAGAGCATCATTTTGGTATATTTTTAGAAAAGATGTAGCTGGATCTTGTGGTAGATCAATTCCCCATTATCTGAGGAGCTGGATATTGATTTTCAAAGTGGCTTTACAAATTTGTATTCTTTTTTTTATTAACTTGAGTATTTCTTATATACATTTCGAGTGTTATTCCCTTTCCCGGTTTCCGGGCAAACATCCCCCTCCCCCCTCCCCTTCCTTATGGGTGTTCCCCTCCCAACCCTCCCCCCATTGCCGCCCTCCCCCCCACAGTCTAGTTCACTGGGGGTTCAGTCTTAGCAGGACCCAGGGCTTCTTCCCCTTCCAATGGTGCTCTTACTAGGATATTCATTGCTACCTATGAGGTCAGAGTCCAGGGTCAGTCCATGTATAGTCTTTAGGTAGTGGCTTAGTCCCTGGAAGCTCTGGTTGCTTGGCATTGTTGATCATATGGGGTCTCGAGCCCCTTCAAGCTCTTCCAGTTCTTTCTCTGATTCCTTCAACGGGGGTCCTATACTCAGTTCAGTGGTTTGCTGCTGGCATTCGCCTATATATTTGCTGTATTCTGGCTGTGTCTCTCAGGAGCGATCTACATCCGGCTCCTGTCAGTCTGCACTTCTTTGCTTCATCCATCTTGTCTAATTGGGTGGCTGTATATGTATGGGCCACATGTGGGGCAGGCTCTGAATGGGTGTTCCTAACCAACAATGAAGTAGTGTTCCCCTTGCTCCAGATTATTGCCTCATGAGCTCTTTCTTGAGTTTTTGAGTTTAGCTCATCTGACTTGTCTGAGATAAAATCTGAGATTCATTCTGATTGGCATTTTCTTGATGACTAAGGGTAATGAACATTTCTATAAGTGCTTCTCTGCTCATGGAGAATCCCCTGTCAAGAATTTCACTGTTTAGCTCTGTACCCCATTTTAAAGTTGGGTCTCTTTGTTTCTTTATGTGTAAATTCTTGAGTTTCTAGTATATTTTGTATATTAACCCTCTGCCAGGTATAAGGTAGATGAGGATCTTTTCCCATTGTGTATGTTCCATTTTTGTCCTTTTTGACAAAGTTCATCACCTAGATGAGACTGTTGAATTTCATGAAGTATTGGTTATTAATTATTAATCTTTGTGTGTGAGCTGTTGTTATTTTGTTCACGAAGTTTTCTCCTGTGTTAAAGTGTTAGAAGCTACACTCCAATTTTTCTTCTATTAAATGTAGTGTATCTGATTTTATGTTGAGTTCCTTGATCTACTTGGACTTGGGTTTTGTGCAGGTGGAAAATATGGATCTATTTGCATTCTTCTGCATACTGATATCCAGTTAGACCACCACCTTATGTTGAAGATGCTTTCTTTTTTCATCTATATTTTTGGCTTCATTATCAAAAATTTGGTATTCATATATGTTTGAATGTCTGGGAATTTGATTAGATTCCGTTGATTAACCTGTCTGTTTCATGTGTATACCATGTGGTTTTCATCATTACTTGTCCATAGTATAACTTGAAATTGGGGATGGTTGTACCTCCAGACATTCTTTACTTGTTCAGGATATTCTTTAGCTATCCTGGGTATTTTGGTTTTCTATATGAATTTGACTATTGTTCTTTCAATTTCATTATAGTACTGTATTAAAATGTTGATGACAATTGGGTTGAATCTGTAGATTGCTATTGTTAGGGAGGCCGGTTTTACTTTGTTAATCTTACGGATCCATGAGCATGGAAGATTTATCTTCTGATAATTTTTTTTCAATTTTCTTAGACACTTGACATTTTTATTTTTCATATTTTCACTTGCTTCATTAGTTACATCAACATTTTATATTATTCTGGGCTATTCTGAGGTTGTTGATTCACTGATTTCTTTCTCAGCTCATTTGATACTTCTGTATGAGAGAGGTATTAATTTTTGTGTGTGTATGTTATTGTTGTATCCATCCATTTTATGATGGATTAGACTAACAGGTTTTGATATGTTGAACTATGCTTGCATCCCTGGGGTGAAGCCTACTTGTACATGGTGAATAATATATTTGATGTGTTTTTGGATTCAGTTTACAAGTGTCTTATTGAGTATTTTTGCATTTATGTTAATGTAGGAAGTCAGTCTGTAATTCTCTTCCTTTGTTAAATCTTTGTCTGGATTGGGTATCTGAGTGACTGTGAACAAATAAAAACGAGTTTGGTAATGTTCTTTCTCCTTCTATTCATTGGAATCATTTGACAAGTGTTACCATTAGTTCTTTGAAAATCTGATAGAATATTTTACTAAATCAAGAGCAATTATTTTGTTTTTGTTTGTTTTGTTTGATAGACTTTGAAATACTGCTTTCTGTTTCCTTAGGGATTATAGGATTATTTTAATTGATTATCAGATTTTTGACTTAACATTGGTAAGTGGAATCTATAGAGAAATTTACAATTAGGTGGAATACAAGTTTTTACAGTATGTTCTAATGCTTCTTTGCATTTCCTCAGTGTCTGTTGCCATTTTCCATCTTTCTATTTCTTTGTTAATTTCGATAGTCTCTCTTTGATTTGAGTTAGTTTGCATTACGATTTTTGTATCTTGCCAATTTCCTAAAGAACAAATGTTTTGTTTCATTCTCTGTATTGTTGTCTTTGTTTCTACTTTATTGATTTCAGCCTTCAGTGTTATTAATTCCTGACTTGCTCTCTTTGGGTGAGATTACTTCCTTTTTCTAAAACTTTATGGCATGCCATTAAATTGCTAGTATGATATCTCTCCGATTTATTTATGTATATGCTTAATGCTGTGGGTTTTCTTTTTAGCACTGCTTTCATTGTGTATCAAAAGTTTGGTTATGTTATATTTCCATTGTCATTAAATTCTAGGAAGACTTATTTGTTTTCTCTCTGCCTTTTGACAGGTGTCATTCAGTAGGCAGTGGTTCAGTTTCCATACCTTTGTAGACTTTCTGTTTTTTTCATTGTTTTTAAAGTCCAGTTTTAAATCATGGAGGTCTGATAGGATACAGGAGATTATTTCAATCATCATGTATCTGTTGAGACTTCCTTTGTGACTGATTATTGGTCAATTTTGGGAAATGTTCTATAACATGTTGAGAGGAATATGTATTCTTTCGTATTTGTGCGAAATGTTCTGTAGATATCTCTTAGGTCTATTTGGTTTATAAAGTCTGTTAGCTCCAATGTTTGTTTAGTTTTAGGCTGGATGACCTGAACATTGATGAGAGTAGAGTCTTGAAGTTTCCTGATCCTATTGTGTGAGTGTCAATGTGTATTATAAGCTTTAGTGTTGTTTCCTTTACACATATGAATAGCCTTACGTTTTGGGAGTGCATGGTAAGAATTGAAAGATCATCTCGTTGGATTTCTCCCATGACGAGTATGAATTGTTCTTTGCCAAATCTTGATTAACTTTGGTTTTAAATTTATTTTGTTAGATATTATAATGCCCATGCCAAATTATTTCTTAGATCTATTTGATTGGCAAATCTTTTTGTAATTTTCTCCTCTAAAGTAATGTCTATACTTTATATTGAGGTGCATTTCTTCTATGAGACAGAATGATGGATCCTGTTTTTGCATCCTTTTTGTTAGATCATGTCTTTTTACCGAGGTATTGAGTCCACTGATATTGAAAAACATCAAAGAACAATTATTGTTAATTTTTGTTATCTGTTGTTATTTTGGTGTGTGTGTGTGTGTGTGTGTGTGTGTGTGTGTGTGTACGTGTGTGTGCTCATGCTTTCTTTGTTGTTTCTGCTAATGAAAGATTATTTATTGCCTAAGGTTTCATGGGAATAGTTAACCTTGTCAGGTTGAGTTTTTCTTCTAGTTCCTTCTGCAGGGCTAGATTTTTCACTAGATAGTCTTTAAATTACAGTTTGTAAAGGAAATATCTTGTTTTATCAAAAAAAGTGATTAAATTGATTAACGTTTTGCTGGTTATGTATCTATAGTCTCTTAGATTCTGCAGGACATCTGTCTAAGTCGTTATGGATTTTAGACTCAATTGAGGAATCTTATATAGTTCTAATAGGTCTACCTTTATATGCTAACTTATTCTTTTTCTTTTGTAGCTTTAGTATTTGTTCTTTGTTGCACACATTTAGTGTTATAATTATTATGTAGCAGGAAGACTTTCTTGTCTTATCCAATCTATTTGGTGTTCTGTAAACTTCTTGTACATGTATAGGCATGCCCTTCTTTAGCATAGGAAAATTTTCTTCTATGAGTTCATTGAAACTATTTTTTGGTCCTCTCACATGGGAATCTTCTCCTTCCTTTATTCCTATTATTCTTAGGCTTGGTATTTTTATATTGTCCTAGATTTAATGAATATTTTGTGTCAGGAATGTTTTAGATTTCACATTTTCTTCAACATATCTATTTCTTGTATCACACCTTCAATGCTTGACGCCCTCTCTTCTGTTTCTTATACTCTATTGTTGTGGTTTGCATCTATATGCCCTGTTCATTTTTCCTAGCTGTTTTCATTTCCAGAATTCCCTGTTTGTGTTTTTTTTTCTTTTTAGTTTTTATATCCATTTTCACATCTTCAAATAATTTATTAATTTCTTTCAATTTTTTGCTTTTCTCTTATATTTCTTTAAGAGACTTGTAATCACTACTTGCTTGTTTTCCTGGCTTTCTTTAAGTAACATATTCCTTTTCTCCCATTGTTTGTTTGTGTTTTCCTTGATTTCTTTTACATATATATTTATTTCCTCTTTAACGACCTCTATCATCTTCATAAAACTGGTTTTAACGCAGTTTTCTTGTTCTTCATCTGTGTTGGAATATGCAGTGTTTCCTATAGTACAATAGCTAGGCTCTGGTCCTGATGTGCTGGTGTGTAGGAACCTAGGTTTGTTGTGATTATTGGTCTAGGTGCCAATTTCTAAGTTTTGTTCTGTCTTGTTTGTATGTTGGTTTTTTAATTATTTTTTTGAGTGGCGGTGACTGTTTTGTCCTTGATTTCTATTTCCTCTTTAGATTCCTTGATGGAGCAGCCTTTATCCAAGAATTAGGCAACTATAGCAGAACAATTAATTGTTATCTTAATTAGGATTGTATTGCTATGATGAGACACAAACAAAAAAAGTAAGGTGGTGAGGAAAGGTTTTATTTGGCATAGTCTTCCACATCACATCCTTAGAGGAATTCAAGGCAGAAACTCAAATAGGGCTGGTTCAGTGAAGCTTAAAATTGGCCAGGTCTTGCAGTCTTGAGTGGCATGTGTCATAGGTTTTTCAGGATATATTTTATGGTTTCTGGGGCACAGTGGGAATGCCTTCCAATTCCTGAGAAATTGATTCACTCTCTTAGGCAATGAAGTACTCAGGCCACCTTGAGTTTCTCTGTATGTTTTCGTAGTAATCAAGAAAGCATGGAAGTTTGACATAACCATTGGTCTTGGATGTTAATCTTATGCACACTGTATAGTTTAAAATGTCACTATATCATGGCAACTACAATTATTATTACTCACAATTGGCATTGAATTCTGAATCTGAGAAATGTAAGAAAAGTCTCATTGCTCTCAGTAAAATTGCCACAGCTTAAGTTTAGCTGTGGATCCCCCAGTTGGCCTGACTTAATTCCTCACAACAATATCAGGTAATGTAGAGGTGATGGAAGAGTGTAGTTCAGTGAATTGGTTTCTATGGCTTGATTATTAGGTTTTCCAATAGAATCTAGAACCATGAGGTCAGTGTTGGCCATACTCACAATGCTTACTACATCAATATATACTCCTTCTTGTGGATTAGTCCTTAAAATCAATCAGAAGGCCATCTTACCCATGATAGCTGAGGTACCTTTTGCCAAGCAGACACATCCTCTCTGGAATGTCAATAGTTTAGCATGTGAGATGCATAGCTGATCAGGAAAGTTGATGACATTTCTCCACCAGAATCATGTATGGCACAATGGTATTATGGAAGCCAGACAGCAGAGTGGAGCTTTCCAGTTCAGTCCCAGCTTTATTTATCCATGCTCTACAGTCAATGTGTGGTCTCTAACAATAGGGTCTTACAGTCTAGTTCTGACTATACTATACACTCAACAGCAGTATCAACGGCCTTTATGGTTATGGGGTCTCTGGGGCTTCCCCGGCCAACAACTCATTGAGAAGTAGACGACAATTGGCACTAGTATTTTCATTCTATAACCATATGCCCCCTGTAGCATCCCTTTTCAGCTACATAGAATACATTTGTATTTACACTCTAGCTATTGTTCTATTTTTATTAAATTATTCTATTTATTTTATTTACATTCCAAATGTTGTCCACCTTCCTCATCCCTTTCCCAGAGTTCTTAACCTGATTCCCCCTTCCCTTTGCCTCTGAGAGGATGTTCTCCAACCCTCCACCACCACTCCCCACGCCTCACACCCCCAGCATCCTCCTCCTATGAGGCATGAAGTCTCTACAACATTAGATAGATTTCTCCCACTGAGAACAGACAAGATACTCTGCTACATAAGTGCCAGGGTACATGAAGCAGTCCATGTATGCTGTTTGTCTCGTGGCTTAGAATCTAGGCTCTCTGAGGAGTCAGGGTTAGTTAATACTCTTGTTCTTTCTATCTGGTTTCCATCCACTACAGCTTCTTTATTCCTTCCCCTAACACTTCCATAGGGGCCCCTGACCAGTCCCATGGTTGGCTATAAGTATCTGCATCTGTCACCACATTGAGTGTTGGGAGCCTCTCGAAACCTAGGTCTCTAGGACTTTCTAGAAGCTCCCTGCCCACATGCCCCAGAGCTTCATATTTCCATTCATTATCTTGGTGTTCTGGGTTTCTCTCCTGCCTCCTGTCATATCTGATACTGCCTCCCATGATTATTTTGTTACCCTTTCTATATTGGATTGAAGCATCCTTATTTGGGCCCTCCTCCTTATTAAACTTTATATAGTCTGTGAATTGTATCATAGGTATTCTGTACTTTTGGTTAATATCCACTTATCAGTGAGTGTATACCTTGCATGTCTTTTTGGGTGTAGATTATTTCACTCAGGATAGTATTTTCTAGTCCCATACATTGTCTTGCAAAATTCATAATGCCCATGCTTTTAATGGCTTAATATTATTACACTGTGTAAATGAACCACAATTTCTGTATCCATTCTTTAACTGAGGAACATCTGGTTGTTTCTAGCATCTGACAATTACAAATAAGACTGCTATAAACATAGTGGAGCAGGTGTCCTGTGGTATGGTGGAGCCCAGGGAGTAATATAACTGGATCTTCAGGTAGAAATATCTCCAATTTTCAGTGGAACCAGCATATTGATTTCCAGCATGGTTCTACCAGCCTATGGTCCCACCAGCAATAGAGAAGTGTTCTCCTTTCTTCACATTCTCACCAACATGCATCTATTGTTTTAACAACACCCCCTTTCTGTAAATTTACCTAGCTCTAGTAGTATTGTAAGATAGATCTGAGTACCATTGTACCTGGTTGCCTCTCTAATGGCTTCCCAAATGTTCAAATAAATCAAAGGTGAGTATATGCCCTCTGGGTAAGAATATATTTTTCAGAGGATGGGCAGGATGAGACAACATCCTAAAATGCCTGGGGTGGTTATAAAGATAGCTTTCATGATGCACTCTCATAGTCTGTTGTTATCTGCTTTGAGCAAGTATCAGGTTACCCCCAAAGTTCATAATTAAGAAGATACTAAAGTCAAACATAAGTAAAGTCTGATATAGCATGGAAGGGTTCCATCAATTTATACCAATTGCTTCCTAAATAGGTCAAAGATTGGATACAAAGCATGGATAGGAGGCACTAACTTAGTTATCTCCCATCCTCAATAATTCTTACTGAGTCATTACATTTTTATATATTGGACATCTTACCTGGATCCTTTTTATATCTATCTACCCTTGATTAACTCAATGTGTTTCAATTAAGTTGTTCAGCCCTACCCATTGCCGCGGGTAATGTGTCCCTGCTCTTCCCTGCTGTACCCCCTGGCTCCATCCATCACAGAAACCGTGGGTTGGCACTGTAATTCTATTTTCTCCACTTACCTCACTTGGTTTTCTTCAAGTGGCTTTGGTTGGATAGATAGATTTATCTGCACTACTAGCATTACCTTTTGTTGTAATGATATATATCCTCCTTAGCCTGCAAGAATAACTACTCCTCTTTGAAAAAGGTTTAATCATCTTAGGATGATTAACTAATCATGGATGTCTTCTGTAAGCTCTTCCCTAGGATTGAAATTTTTCTAGAAAATAACAAGCACATAGTTTAGCTTTCTATCAATTATTTCCTTATAAACTCTACTCACCAAAGAGATATGCTACTCCATACTACAAAGATGAAGACAGTCAACCTATGACTCCTCCCAGAGACACCTAATCTTGATGGCTCCATCTAATCCCAATAGCTCAGCTTTAGTTGTATTTCTTCCTATCCATAACAATAACTATACAAAGGGTGTCATAGCAGAAAGGCACACTAACATACACAATACAAAAAAGTACAAGTGTATCAAAATTTCCTCCACAGATGCTTCTGCCTTGAGGTGCTCAGCTTCAGTTTTATGCTTGGTTACCCATAGCCAGGACTGTGTACTAATGCTACCCCAGCTTACTTTTGGTTCTTTAATGCTCCTCTCCCATTCAAATGTTAGCTATGCTGTGGGACAAAACTTTTCCTGCAGAGATGAAACACACATATCTACTGACCACAGTTAGGGAACTTATGCTAAAACAAAATACAGAACAAACTTGGTGAATGAATAATTTTCATGGGGGTTACTTACAGGAGCATAGGTGAGGGGATCAAGCAATTCAGTTACCAAAGCACATCACAGTAGTAGTGACAGCTCACAAAACCTGGAAACCTGGGGCCCTTTGCACAGATCAACAGTTTGGACAATGTACTTTCCATGCAGTACATTTGTTCTAAACCCCTCACAGGTAGCTTTGCTGGTTTCTGCTTCTTCTAGGTAGCTGTACTGTTGTCAGAGTTTTCTTGGCAACTTGGTTTGTCTTAGAGTGACTCTCAGTAGCTTTAGCTGTCTTCTCTTGGGAAGTGGGGGGTAAGTGAACCTGTTCAGTTTTAAAGATTTCCTGAAGCTATTTAGAGTTGCTTGCCTTCTGACTCCTTTTTTTTCAGGAAAGAATGGTTCAATCTCAGAGAAAACTGCTATGCCACAATGCAAAATATATTAGTACAACTTCAAAAATTCACATAGCCTTTCATGTTTGAACACTATGCAAATGTTCAAAATCCAAAGATGTTTTCTGAGCCTCTAGTCTCTTAACTGTGACCCACCCTGGAAAATAATGAAAAGAAGCAAATTACTTAATTAAAAATCCAATGGCACAGAAAATATTTTACCATTCTACATGGGTGAAGGTGGGCATATTAGGGAAATGCTGGAACAAAACTAGACCAAACTTTTGCAGTCAGATACTAAATCCTGTGTCTGGCACCAAATGTTTTAGATGCCCCTATTCTTCCATCTTTTCTGCCTACTACATCATTCTTTTGGGTAGTTTCTACTCCCTGTATGCTACTATCTTTGAATTATGTCTCACATCTCTATCATCTACAATATTCTTGGGATCATTACAGTTCAGACTTTACTTTTGTAGCTTCATGCTTTGCTCTTTCTTCATCTTTTTTGGTGGAGACTCTCCTGCTGCTACTTTTTTTTGACTGGCCAACATAAATTTCTGAAGAATCTGTGACCCACTCATTGTTTCATTTTTCATGCCTCTAAGCAGGTACCAGGTAGATGATACTTTCTAAGTTCAAAGTCCAACTTGGTATGGACTTTGGCTTCTTGAGTCAACATTACATTACCAGTGGCATAAATATGTGCTTCCTTTCTTGGATGAGAAAAGTCCTTAGGCTCTCTTTCTATAGATGGAACACTTGCTGTCTGTTCATGCAGTCTATTCCAATACAAAGGACGAAGTCTGACATTAAAATCATTAATTTCTTTAACAATTACATAAGATTTAACAGAAACATAAGCTTATGTGTTTTTGTCTCTCTAGATTATATTTTTTATATTTATTTCTACACTACTTACTCCTTTTCATTATGGACCTACACAAGAGTTGCTAATAACCATTCACAGATCCCATATTATGCAGTCTTCAGATTTATTCTTTTTAACTAACATAAATCACAATGGCATGGAAAGAAAACAGTGAGATAGTAAATGTAAATTTAGCTTTTATTTACCCAGATGAAGTCATGGGATGAAAGCCATACCTAAGTTTTATGAATACATAATTTTAGCTGAACCCAGAGTATTTCTATCTATCACTAGGCCTATGTATGGAAGCTTCTGTCCTTTGTATAATCTAATTTTCTACAAGTTCATATCTTAAATGTTTCAGATTTCAGCCTCCATCTGCTAACCTAGCCCTAGAATGGATGTTTGAGCCTCTGAGATTTACTACTAAATACATTCACCCTTTCTAGCTTTCTGAACTCTAGCTGGCTGTTTCAACTCAGCTGTTCTGACTCAAACTCTACTTCAAGCTGACTGATTGAAATTTGCTTCTCTTGTTTTGAGACTGAATTGCTCTGCTTTGAATGATTTTCTCTGAACTCCATGAACTCAACTTCTTTGCTTTGAACAGAGTTCAACTGCACTGAAGTGTTCAAAATGAATTGATCAGAACAGTTCTGAACTCAATGATACTTGGAACTGACCTGACTTCTCTCTCCATTTCCATTCTTTAAGTAGCCTCTTAATCCTGTCTGGTTTAGTGAGAGTTTGGCATAACCTATATTTGATGAATTTTATGAAATATTTTCCTGATTCATCCCATTTTTTCCTCCCAATTAGATGTCAATGGATAAAGTTGTATACTAATGGCATGTGGGTATTGCAGCCATATGGATTAAAGGTATGTGGTGTTTCTTTATTCCAATCAGATCATATCGTTGGATGTGATCCATTACCAGAGGAGTCATGATCTGTATTAAAATTCCTCTATACAGATTAGGTGTTAAAATTTCACACAAGTGGCCTGTAGCTTAGCTTCTACCAGAGAGTTTCCCCTCTAGAACCATACAATCTAGACCTTGATAGCATCCTCCATTAGTTCTTTCTGTAGTGCCTTGACAAATTACCACTATCAAGGTAATTTATAAAAATAAGCATGTAATTGGGGTTCAGGGTTTAAGAATTTAGTACAGTTCATTAACATCATGATGGGATATATGGCAATTTGTAGACAGGCATGACACAAAAGTCATATCTGAGCACTAAGGTCTGATCCAAAACCATAAGCAGAGAGACAGCTAACTGGGAATAGCATGGGCTTTTGAATCCTCTATGTGCAACCCTAGTAACACACCTCCTCCAACAAGATCCCATCTCTCTAATCTTTCCTTATCAGTTCTATCAACTGGGAGTCTGGGAACTATTCATTAAAATACATAAGGCTAAGGGAGACATTCTCGTTGAAAGCACCATATTCATACTACTGTTTAGTATATAAGAGTAGAATTAATTTTTACTAAATCCTTCAGATTTCTTACTACAAAGACTTGACTCATTAAGCTCCCTTATAGCATTCCTCTTCTTTTGAGTCTAATGTCCCCTATCTTCCTCCAAAGAAAACAAGATTAGATTATTCACAGCAACAACCTCACATCTCCTAGTAACATCTGATTAAGTTATTTTTTGTTGCTGTGACAAAATATCATAATTAAGTATAATCTATTAGAAATCTTCATTTTGGGTTATAATTTTAGAGGGAAATATTATAATAAACAGTGGTGATAATAGCAGGTATCTGGAGTAGATAGCTGGCTAATCATAATTTTATCCAGGTACAAGAAAAGAACAAAGTGGAAGTATAAGGAGGCTGTAAACTCTAAAATACTTTTCCCAGGAACATACTTCAAAAATGATCTACCTTTTTTTCTTTTTTTATCTATTCACTCTATAACTGAATATCAGCTTCTCCTCCCAGTACACTTACATGCAAGTTCTCCCCAAGTTCCACCTTCCCTTTCTCTTTTGAGCAGGCGAAGCCCCTCTTTGGGTGTTGCCTGCCCTGCTGCATATCAAGCCAATCTAGGACTAGACTCATCCTCTCACACTGAGGTAAGACAAGGGTGTCCTTTTAGAAGCATGGGATGTACAGGTAGACAGGCAAAAAGCTCATGGATAGTCACAGCTACAGTCATTGGGGGACTCTCATGAAGACTAAGCTGCTAATCTGCTATAAATGTACAGGATCCAGCCAGTGCTCACTCTTTCATTGGTGAGTCAGTCTCTGGGAGTACCCCAGGCACAGTTTAGTTTAACTCTGTTGGCTTTTCTATGCAATCCTTCGCCTCTTTCGGTCCTTGAATCTTTATTATAATTCTTCATTTTGACTCCTGAACTCCATCTAATGTTTGGAAATGAGTCTTTCTATATATTTATTTCCATTGGCTGCTGGGTTGAGCCTCTCAGAAGACAGTTATACTAGGTTCCTGTCTGTAAGCATAACAGAGTATGGGCTGGAGTGAGCACTGATACTCACTACTAGTGTCAGGGATGGTTTTCGCCCATGGGATGGTTCTTAAGCTGGGCAGTCATTCTTTGGCCATTCCCTAAGTCTTTACTCTATCTTTGTCCATGTATATCTTGTAGGTAGGTAACAGATTGAGTTGAAGGTTTTATGGGTGGGCTACTGTTCTTATCCTTCCACTGGGAGTCCTGCCTAGCTACAGAAAGTGTCCTTGTCAGGATCCTTGTCAGTGCCCCTACTGCTAGCAATCTCAGCTAGAGTCCCCCACATATACCTCCTGGGGCCCCTCAAGTCTCTGGCAAGTCCTAGAGATTACCTCTTTGCTGGACTGAATACCAGATGCTATGCATGGATATCTTCAGGGGCTTTGGTCTCGCTGGAGTGGTCAAGGAGTCCCACTCTTTGAGGGGGAGAGGGGAGTCGGATTGAGGTTTGATTCTGCAACAGCAGCTACTATAAAGCACAGAGACACTGAGGTGGGTGGGCTCGAGTGAGCAGGGAGGGGAAGTGGAATGGGCCACTGCTGGTTAAGCAGGACCTGGATTGCAAGGTGCAACAGCTAGGGCTGGGTCACCCAGTCTGTGCCTGGGCAGCTTCCAGCAGTGAAAGCTTCTGGGGACAAATCACTTTCCCAGGAAGTATTACAGCTCTTATATGACAGAAGGTTTCAGACAAACCTTGATGGAGTAATTTGCTCACCTTTATTTCCTCTGGATAGGGACTTATATACATTGTGGGGTGGGGGTCTGACAACAGATGCTTTCTATTGGCTTGACCTTAGATGTTGGGATGGCTCATCTTCATGTGGAGGAACTTGGGATGTTGCACCTATGTGACTGGGTGTCACAATCCTCTTCATGAAGTCCTGTGGTCACCAAAAAGGGGCGTGGTCAGAAGGAGGTGAAGCACCTAACATCCTCTGGTATGAGGTGGCAGGGTTTCTAAACCCACTCAACCTTACCAAGTTTCCTGGCACAGTACATTGTTCCACACATAATCCAGCTGATATCCTTTCTCTCTTCTTCTTTCCCTACATATGATCACCACTCCTACCTACTCTCCTTCCCATTCCCTCTTTTACCCAGATACAGCCTTGTCCCCAGTTATTATTGAAAATGCTTTAAGTTTCTCATTGTTTAATCTGATGTCAGCTATTGGGTTTCTGTATATTGACTTTCTTATGTTTAGTTGTGTTCTGTGTATCCATATTCTTAAACTTTTATCATGAAGGGGAGTTGGATTTTGACAAAACCTTTTCTGGCATCTAGTGAGATGATAATATATTTTCCTTCTGTTTGTTTATGTGGTGCATTATATTTGTGTATTTTGTATAATATACCATACCTACATCCCTGGGATGAAGTGTACTTGATCATTGTGGATGATGTGTTCTTGGATTCAGTTTGCAAATATTCTATTGAGTATTTCTGCATCAGCGTTCATAAGGGAAATTGGTCTGAAATTCTCTTTCTTTGTTGAGTTTTTGCTTGGTTTAGGTATCAAGGTGACTGTGGCTCATAGAATGAATTTGGCAGTGTTTCTTCGGTTTCTATTTTGTGTGATAATTTCAGATGTATAGGCATTATCTCTCTTTTGAAAGTCTGGTAGAATTCTGCATTAAAACAACCTGGCCCAGGGCTTTGTTGTTATTTGTTTGGGAGACTATTAATGACTGATTCTCTTTCCTTAGGGTTATAGGACTACTCGAACTGTTTATCTGATCTAGATTCAGCTTTGTTAATTGGTAAGTGTCTAGAAAATCATCCATTTCATTTAAATTTTACAATTTTTTGGAGTAGAGGTTTTTGAAATAAGACATAATAATTCTTTGCATTTCCTCAATTTCTTTTGTTATGTGTCCCTTTTCATTTCTGATTTTGCTAATTTTTGTACTGTCTCTCTGTCTTTTGGTTAAGTTGGCTAAGTGCTTGTGTATAATGTTGATTTTCTCAAAGAACAAGCTCTTGGTTTCTTCCAATCTTTATATTATTTTCATTGATTCTAATTTATTTATTTATGCACAATGTTTGATTATTCCCTGCCATATTCTCTTCTTAGACTTGCTTGCCCCCTCCTTTATCTAGAGTCTTTGGATTTACATTTAATTTGTTAATATGAGAACTTTGTAATTTCTTTATGAGGGCATGTAGTTCTATGAACTTTTTTAAACACTTCTTTCATGGTATCCAATGACAGGGTATGTTCTGATTTAATTTTCGTTAAATTCTAGAAGGGTTTTAATGAAAACCTACCTTTCTTTCTTTCTTTCTTTCTTCCTTCCTTCCTTCCTTCCTTCCTTCCTTTCTCTCTCTCCCTCCCTCCCTCCCTTCTTTCTTTCTTTCTTTCTTTCTTTCTTTCTTTCTTTCTTTCTTTCTTTCTTTCTTTCTTTCTCCTTTCCTTCTTTCTTTCTTCCTTCCTTCCTTTCTTTCTTTCTTTCTTTCTTTCTTTCTTTCTTTCTTTCTTTCTTTCTTTCTTTCTTTCTTTCTTTCTTTCATCCCTGGCCCAGTTATCACTGAGTAGAGAAATTTTCATTTTCAATGAATCTGTAGGGTTTCTGTTTGGGATTCTTCTTCTTTGTTTAAGTCGAGCCTCAATCTATGGTGATCTGATAAGATATATGGAATTATTTCATTCTTTTCTTGTTTCTGTTGAAGTTTTCTTTGTGACTGATTGTTAGCCTCTTTCTTTTTACTGGGAATTTGAGTCCATTAATATTGAGAGATATTATTGAGTAATGATTGTTTCCTCATATTACTTTGAGATTGACCTTGGTTAACTCCGAGTGTGTGTGTGTGTGTGTGTGTGTGTGTGTGTGTGTGTGTGTGTATTTCTATTCTGTTGGTTTTAATGGTGTAAATTTATTTATTCATTATACTTTCTTAATTGTAGTTAGCCTCTTTGGGTTAGAGTTTTCCTTCTAGTATCTTTTATAGAACTGGGTTACTGGAAAAATTTGCTTGAATTTTGTTTTGTCTTGAAATATATTGGTTAGTCCATCTGTGGTGATTGAAAGTTTTTTTCTGGGTATAGTAGTCTGGGCTGATATTTGTAGTCTTTTAGGGTCTGTGAGACCCCTGTTCAGGACTTCATAGATTTCAGTGTCTCAGATGAGACATTGGGTATGACTCTGATAGCTCTACCTTAATGTATTACTTGGACTTTTCCCCTTGAAGTTTTTAAAATTGTTTATTTGTTCTGTATATTTAGTGTTTTTATTATTATATGACTGGAGAGTTTTCTTTTCTGTTCCACTCTATTTGGTATTGTGGAAACTTCTAGTGTCTTTATAAGCATATCTTTCCTTAAGTTAGGGAAACTTACTTCTGTGTTTTTGTTGACACTTTTTCTGGACCTTTGAGCTGGGAATTTACTTTCTTTCTTTTTTTCTCTTATTGTTAGTTTCCTGGGTTTTCCAGTTTTCCACCTTCAGGATTGCCTCAGGTTTTTTGTTTGTTTGTTTGTTCATTTTTTGTTGTTTTGTATTGCTTCTATTTTCAGGTATTATTCAGTTTTATTCATATGCTTCATCTGTTTGATTGTAATTTTCTGTATTTCTTTACATTTATTTGTTTTCTCTTTTAATGCCTGTTCCTGTTTGAACGCATTCTCCAGCATAACCTTAAGGGATTTATTCATGTCATTTTTAAAAGCCTCTATCATCTTTATAAGAAGAAACACTTAAAGAAAGGTTCAAAGTCCTTACTCATTGGGGAGAATGCAAATCAAAATAATGTTGAGATTCCATTCTACATCTATCAGAATGGTTAATATCAAAAATCAAGTGAGCAAGGTGAATACTCCTCCATTACTTGTGAGAATGCAAACTTTTCTCAGAAATCTGGGAATAGTTTTACCTCAAGACCCAGCTATACCAGTGTTGGGCATATACACAAAAATGCCCCACTAATCTACAAAGACACTCACTCAGTCATGTTCATAAATGCATTATTATTCATACCCCAAACAGGAAACATATTAGATGCCCTTCAACTTAAGAACAGATAAAGAAAATGTTGTACATAGTGGAATGAATATTATTGAGCTAGTAAAAATAGACATCATGAATTTTACAAACAAATGGATAGAATTTGAGAATATCATCCTGAGTGATGTAACCCATACCCAAAAGTAGATGCCTGGTATGTATGCATTTATAACTGAATACTAGCCATAAAATACAGGATACCCATGCTGTAATTCACAGACCCAAAGAAGCTAAACTAGAAGAAAGAATAAAGTGAGGATTCTTGAATCTCACTTAAAAGAGGGAACATAATAGTCATAAAAAGGCAGATAGATGGAAAGAACTGGGAGGGAAGGGAATGGAATGGAGAATGTGGTATTTAGCACCATTCTTGGCAAAGCACAGGAGAGATGGTCAGATGGCCATGAAAATAAATGGAAATATGCAACTGACCATGGCAGGGAGGCATGTCTATGATGCGATCTTGGATAAAGAAGGCACTTGAGAATAAATGGAGGTGTCCTTAGCTGTAACACACAGCATTGGAGAAATGGAACCTGAAAAGGCAACTTCCTGTAACGAGGCAGGAACCTCAGTTGAAAGATAGGCATAAACAACCCACGAACAAAACCTTCAACATAAAATTTATATCATCTACAAGAAACACAGGAATAGGGAATGGAGCAGAGACTGAGGCACTGACCAACCAATAAGTAGCCCAACTTTAAGACAAATCCCATGGGCAAGCACTAATTCCTAACACTATTGATGATACACTCTTATGCTTGCAGGCAGGAGTCTACCATGGCTATCCTCTAAGAGGCTCCACCTGGCAGCTGATTCACAGTGCTGCAGACACCCACAGCCAAATATTGGCTTGACCTTGGGAACGTTTATAGAAGAGTAGGGGGAAACATTTTGGGTCCCAAAAGGGATAGAAATTCCACAGGAAGACCAAGGGTATCAACTAACCTGTAGCCTTTGGGCTTTCAAAGGTAAAACCACCAACCAAAGAACATACCAACCAAAGAGCATATATGGGCTGGTCCTTAAATCTCCCTTCACATATGTAGTAGATGTGGAACTTGGTCTTCATGTGGGTCCTAAACAACTGCAACAGGAGATATCCCAAAAGCTGTGGCCCGTAAGTCGAATTTGTCCTTCTAGCTTGGCTGCCTTGCCTGCCTGGCCTCAGTGGCAGAGGATCTGACTATTCCTTCAGAGATTTAGTGTGTCATGTTGAGGGTATACCGAAGGGACCTGACCCTCTCATAGGAGAAGGGGAAGGGGTATACAGAAATGATTGTTGGCACCAATGGGAGGAGAAGCCTTTGGTCCTGCCAAGTCTGGATCTCTCCCCAAATGCAGGGGATGTCAAGGTGGGAAAGGGGAGTGGTTGGGGATGGGGAACACACTCAGAGAAGAAGGGGGAGGAGGAGGGCATAGGGAGCTCATTGACAGGAAACCAGTAAAGGGAATAACATTTGAAATGTAAATACAAATATCCAATGAAAAATATAAAAAATAAAAGTGAAAAAGAGAAAGGATTGTGAGAGGTGGTGACTGGGAGGGAGTACAGTGAGTGGGAGGTAAGTGAATGAATGAATGAATGAATAAATATGGGATTTAAGTTTCTCCTCTTGTGCTTCAGTTTCATTAGGATATCCAGTCTTTGTTGTAGCAGGACAGCTGGGCTCTGGTGCTACCATATTTCCCTGGGTCTTTTTGATTCTATACATATGCTGTCTTGTTTTCCTTGGCTGGATGATCCTTAAGGCAGCAGGTTTTCTTAGGAAGGTGGGGAAAGCCAGGGGCCAGAAAATGGAGGTACCAGAATCTGTTGGCTGTGCCTCAGCCAGATCCCACTCTGCAAATTGTTTCACGGGCAGACCTGACTCTGCTGTCTTATCCTAGTCAGACTCCAGCTGGGCTGGCAGACAGATTGAACTAGCATAGGTGGTTAGGCAGGGTTCCAAGCTGGTTAGTTTTGGGGCCTGGATGGTTTTTATGAGGGGAGTGGGATGCTCTTGGGGTTCCTGACAGGCTCCTCCAGACCCAGGAGCAAGATTAGAGCTCACAATGAACAAGACAATGAGGCTCAGGTGTCCATAACATTCAACCCTGCAGGTTGTCCCACCCAGACCACGTAGGATGGGTTCTCCCCCTTCAATGTTCCAAGCTCATTAGTTTTAGGGCAACCAAAGATTTCCATGGGGAGCAAGGAGGTTCTTTGGGTTTCATCAGACTCTTCCAGACTGAAATGCAAGCCCAGATCTAGACAATTAAAGGATCTGCTTCTTTTTTTTTTTTTTTTTTTTTTTTTTTTTTTTTTTTTTTTGGAGCTGGGGACCGAACCCAGGGCCTTGCGCTTGCTAGGCAAGCACTCTACCGCTGAGCTAAATCCCCAACCCCCAAGGATCTGCTTCTTAAAAGTACAGTAATCTCCTGAAAATTAAATTAAATAGGAACCATGTGTTCAAACACACAAGTTTTAGGGTAATTTTCCTACTTAAATATACTAAATCACATTATTCTTTCATCATAGGGTTAAATAGGTTATACATTTCCATTTCAGAAGAGGATGTGAAAAGGCAATGTCAATCCGAAATAAGACAATGATGAAAACAATAAAACAGTAAGCAAAAGAATAAATCATGAAGTTCTATTTTCCATAGCTGAGTCGTGTGATAGAATTGTCTTGGTTCCAAAGGGTTACTCTACCCTAACTCCCCTCTGCTATCTGAAGGACATTTTGATGGTTCTTCTAGGTTGTCATGTATATCTGGAATATCTATAAGTGTAACATTGGAGGGTACATCTATGAGAGATTTTTTTTCTTAATTTGAAGTTGGTAGCTCCACATATGCCTTCTTTAGTTCAAACCTTGATGCAGAAAGGCATACCTTTAATCTAGGCCATACCTTCTCCTAGAAGCCTATGTAAGGATGTGGAAGAAAGAAACTTGTTCTTAGCCTACTTACCCGTATGTGGTAGTTTGAATAGGAATAGTCCCCATGGATTCATGTGTTTCAATGCTTAGCCATAAGGAATGGCATTATTAAGAGGTATGACCTTGTTGGAATAGGTGTGGCCTTGTTAATGAAGTGTGTGACTGTGTAAGTGGGCTCTGAGGTCTCCTATGCTCCTCTGGCCTATGTGACAGTTTCCTTCTGCTGACTGAAGATCAAAATTTAGGACTCTCTGCTCCTTCTCCAGCACATCTGCCTTCTGCTGCCATATTTCCCACCATAATGATAATGGACTAAACCTCTCAAATTGTAAGCCAGCTCCAGCTAAATATTTCCTTAATAAGCATTGGTGTGGTCATGGTGTCTCTTCACAGCAATAAAACCCTAAAACACTCACCTTACTAGTAAGTCTATTCCTTAAATGTACCGAGGAACAGCTTAGATATCTAGCTTCATGGACAGGAGAGCTACTGGATTACTATGGACTTACTATTCATAGCCAGCCATTGTTGGATTAGCTGGATAGCAGCATATAAATAATTCTAATGAATTACACACACACACACACACACACACATACATATATGCGAGAAAAAAGTATGTGTTCTATAAATTCTGTTACTCTGAAGAACACTGACTAATACACAGATTATATACACTCTAATACAACAATTTCATCAATTATCTAATCAATTAACCTGTGGCATGACTTGTCAAACTTATTAGCATATTTATACAGGTTTCAACACAGAGGTAATAAATCTGCATGCTTATACCTTTTATGCTACATAGTTAAATTAATATTATAGTGAGATTATTCACATTGTGACTGAATAGTTAAAAAGTAGTTTGTTAGAAGAGGATGTCATGTTTGCTTCCTGTCTAGGCAATCCTGTTCAGAGTTATCCATTATAAAAAATTATATTGTGTTTGTAAGGAGTATGACCTCCATAGGTTCAAATATTTAAATGTTTGTTCCCCAGTTGGTAGAACTGTCTGGAAAGGATTAAAGGGTATGGCCTATTAGAGAAAAGTGTCACTAGGGGTGCACTTTGATGTTTGAAAAGCCCCTGCCATATTCAGTGTCACTCTGTTTGGTTCCTGCCTGCAGTTCAGGATGCAAGCTTACAACTACTGTTCCAAGAAATGCCTGAATGTGTACTGCCATGATCCCATCATGATTATCATAAAATAACACTCAAATTATTAGCAAGCCTCCAATAAACCCTTATTTTAATAATTTACTTTGATCATAGCATTCATTCACTTCAGTAGAAAATTAAATGAGACATATACATAGACGTTTGCTTTGAGATAGTATATATTATTATTTTTATTGTGGCAGAAATGTATACAATTTTGTTTTCCCATTAATTTGTTTATTAATTCATTTACATCCCAATTGCTAGTTTCATCACACAGTTCCTTCCCCTATTCTCTCTCCCCTTTCTCCTCTATGAAGGTAGAGCCCCTTTCCAAGGTATGCCTACATCCTGGATCATGAAGTCTCTCCATGGCTAGGCACATCATCTCCTACTGAGGCCAGACAAGGTAACCCAGTCAGGGGAATGGAATTTACAAGCAGGCAACAGGCATAGAAACAGTCCTACCTCCAGTTATTGTGGAACCTTCATGAAGACCAAACCACACAACTGATACATACGTGCAGGGAACTTAGGGCTATCCTGTGAGTGCTCTTTCATTGGTGGCTAAATCTCTGAGAACCTCCAACTTCAGGTTAGTTGACTTTATTGGTATTCCATTGGAGTTCCTGACCCCTTCAGGGGCCTCAATTTTTCTCCCAACACTTTCATAAGAATTGCCACGCAGCATCCAATGTTTGTGGGTCTCTGTATATGTGTCAGTCAGATTCTTTGTAGAGCCTCTCAGAAGATAGTTTTGCTAGGTTCCTGCCTGTAAGTATAACAGAGTATCATTGATAGTGCCAGGGATTGATGCTTGGTCATGGTACTGGTCTCGAGTTTGGCCAGGTAATGGCTGACCATTCCCTCAGTCTCTATTCCAACTTTCTCCCTGTATTTCTTGTAGGCATGACAAATTTTGAGTCTAAAGCTTTGGGAGTAGTTTTATGTCCTTATCACTTCACTGGGGTTTCTGCCTAGCTACAGGAAGTGGCCACTTCATATTTCATATTGCCACTGCAAGGAGTCTCAGCTAAATTCATCCCCATATACTCCTAGGATCAACTCATATCCCACATTTCTTACATGACCTATAGTTCCCCCCCCCATTCCCACAAGCTACTTATTTCTATTCATTTGTCAGTCCCTCAGGCCCTCCATTCTGTATCTCCCCATACCTAACTCTGTAGGCTTAGATCTTTTAAATCTTTTAAAATTAGTAAAGGTTTTCAAATGCTCCAATCCCCCTTCCTCCTAGCCCATTATCCAAAATTATGGTAGAAATGATGGTGAATAAGAAGGGAATGTGGACCCATTTAGAAATAGTACTTTCGGGACAATTCCAATATCCTTTTGTCAGGATACCTGCAGTCCAGTTCAGTAGTGTCAATGTTGGTTTAAATTTCTCAAATCCTACATTTAATAAGGATTATTAAGTGCTTAAACTTCTCTTCTAGCCCACCACTCACTAGAGGTACTAGTAAAGAATGGATATGGGGTAAGTGGATCTGTTTAGAAATTGTTTGTTGGAGCAAATTCAATCTACATTTTCAGAAATCATCAGTTCAAATTACAGGAATCATCAGTGACAGCTCAATCTACTTACCAACACTTTATAAATATACCAGCAGTCCAGTTCAGTAGTGTTAAGTTAGCAAACACAAATCAGCCATGATGCCACTACCTAGAAGAAACAGACTGGCCTCAGCCAAATAAGAACAAGTCAACCTAAGTGACCAGGACCAGTAGGATACTGCTGTGGAGGGCCGTCCTCACATTCTCCATTGTAAGATGGCGCCGATATCCGGCAGGATGCATCTAATAAAAGGGCAATACGCAAGCGCCTGGTAAATTCCTCACTCAGGGGGACACGTATGCTGTGGTACGTCATCTGGCACATCTGGCAGCGACCAGCCAGAGAGTGACACGTCCTAGGCGAAGATAGTTTCCTATATAAGGGATGGTCTTTCTCTCACTCGGGGTCTCCGTATTGTAAGCTTGTGCTCTCGCTCTCAAGATGCATTAAAGCTATTTCTGCAGAAGGATCCTTTGTGTCCTGCGTTATTCTTGCTGGCGAGACGTAGCGTGGGACATTTGGTGCCGAAACCCGGAAAAAGACTTCATCAGCACCTCCGGAGACCCCTTGGTGACAAGGAGGATTCAGAACTGCAGGTAAAAAAAAAAAAAAAAAAAAAAAAAAAAAAAAAAAAAAGATACGTTCAGAGAGGCATGCCTTTCATGGATTTTGGTCTGGGGTTGTCGCCGCCTTGGGAAGGATTTGTTGAGGCTATGGTATTTGTTCTCGGAGCCACCCTACTCTTTCTTATTATTATGTACTGTTTTCACCGTTTCCGCTGCTAAAAGGACAGCAGCTGGAGGCGCGTCTCAGTCTCTCGTAAATAAGTGAGCTTCGTGCAGCTCCCCTTTACTGTTGGGGAGCAGGGACGCGATAGCACCGCCTGGGAAGTGCGCGTAAGACTCCCGTATATAAGAGAGCGGCGTGTCTGTTTCTACTCACGCCTTGTCAGATGGACGTAGATAAGCCGCTGGGCATTCTTGGTCCCTCATGGGATCCTCACAATCTGTGATCACGGCTCTGGAAACGGTGCTAAAGCAGAGGGACATTAAAATTGGAGGAAGAACACTTAAAAACTTTGTGAAAGAAGTGGACAGGGTGGCTCCGTGGTTTGCCTGCTCAGGCTCGTTTACAATTGCCTCATGGGACAAACTTGGAAGGGACCTAGACAGAAAATTGGCGGAGAAAGATCTGCGTCTAGGAACTAAAGCCATATGGAAACTAGTCAAAAATTGCTTAGCAGATGAAGTGTGCAAGGCAGCAGTTGTAGGAGGGCAGACCACACTCGAGATATTTCGAGAAAGTATGTCAGAAACTGAATGTAGTGAGAGATTAGACGCGCGTAAGAAAAAGGACGTCCTGAGAAAGAAAAAGAGCCCTCCCATTAAGTCCGCGGATAAGGGAGTGTTAAAGCTTTCAGATTCCGGCACTTCCCTCTCTACACAGCAACCGGGAGGGGGAGCCAGCATATACCCTGTGAAAGAGCTAGAAGCGCTGAACCTCTCGACAGTTCTGATAACTCTGAGAATGGAATCTTAGATTCAGAGGAGGAGGCCGAGTTAGATGAGGAAGCAGCTAGATATGAGGAAGAGAAATATCACCCCGAGGAACAAAAGAAAGGTAATAAAAAGCTTCTGCCACGGCAGTCGCCAACCGCACCCCCTCCGTATGAGGCGCGCTCTTGCGCATTCTCTTTAGTCCCCGATAGGGTGAGAAGGAAGCTGCGGATGACATTCCCGGTCTTTGAAACCCAGGAGGGTGAGCGGGTTCATGCCCCAGTCGAATATAACCAAATAAAAGAGCTGGCGGAGTCTGTCAGAAGGTACGGAGTTACAGCCAATTTCACCCTAACCATTCTTGAAAGGCTGGCCCTAAATTATTTGACACCCGCCGATTGGCAGATGATTGCAAAAGCGACCCTTGTGAACATGGGCCAATATATGGAATGGAAAGCGCTTTGGTATGAGGCGGCTCAAACACAGGCCAGAGCTAATGCCACGGCGTTAACGCCTGAGCAGCGAGAATGGACGTTTGAACTCTTGACAGGACAAGGTCGCTTCGCAGTGGACCAAGCTAATTACCATTGGGGTGCTTATATTCAAGTCTCCAGCTCGGCCATTAAGGCCTGGAAGGCACTCACTAGGAAAGGCGGGGCCGATAATCAACTTACTCGTATCATCCAGGGACCTCAGGAACCATTCTCAGACTTCGTAGCCAGAATGACAGAAACTGCTGGACGAATATTTGGTGATGCGGAGCAAGCAGCACCGCTCATAGAACAGCTCGTTTACGAGCAAGCCACCCAGGAATGCTGGGCGGCTATAGCACCCAGAAAAAACAAAGGATTACAGGGCTGGCTCAGAGTCTGCAGAGAACTCGGCGGGCCTCTTACTAATGCAGGCTTGGCGGCCGCCATTCTCCAGTCCCGGCAACGCCCCCTTAAAGGGACAGATACAAGATCATGTTTTCGATGTGGAAAAATGGGCCATTTAAAAAGAGACTGTAGGATAACCAAGGGAGACAGGAGGCCTGCAACTATCTGTGCCCGATGTGGCAAGGGCTACCATAGGCCTGACCAGTGCCGCTCAGTGAGGGATATTAAGGGAAAACTACTCCCTCCCTTGGAAGCTCAGCCTAATGAGATGTCAAAAAACGGATCGTTGGGCCCCCGGTCCCAGGGCCCTCAAAGATATGGGAACCGCTTTCAGAAAGCCATGACCCTGACAGAGGAGACTCCCCAAGAGGTGACACAAAATTGGACCTGTGTGCCGCCTCCGACTTCTTTCTAATGCCCCAGATGGGCATTCAGCCAATTCCTGCTCAGACTGTGGGGCCTTTGCCCCCAGGAACCATAGGCCTTGTCCTTGGGAGAGGATCTCTCGCCCTACAAGGACTGATAGTCCATCCAGGCCTTGTTCAAGCTCAGCACTCTCTTGATATTCAGATTCTTTGTTCAAGTCCCGATGGGGTTTTTTCCATAAGTGAAGGAGATAGAATAGCACAGTTATTACTCCTTCCATGCTCCCAAACCACAATACAGGATACCAAGGGGCCCATGGGGTCCACTAGTAATGATTTGGCATATTTGGTGGTTCATCTTAACAACCGCCCAAAATTGAGCTTAGAAATTAATGGAAAGAAATTTGAAGGCATTCTGGATACTGGGGCTGATAAAAGTATAATTTCCTCAAAATGGTGGCCTCAATCATTGCCTACCATAAGATCTTCTCACTCGCTACAAGGCTTAGGCTACCAGTCGTGCCCTAAAATCAGCTCTGCCACTCTAACTTGGACGACTGTCGATGGCCGACAGGGACAATTTGTTCCCTATGTACTTCCCCTACCTGTTAATCTTTGGGGGAGAGATGTTATGCAGACCATGGGACTAACCTTATGTAACGAATACCCCCCACAAGTGGCCCACATGATGTCAAGGATGGGCTATAAGTAAGGGAAAGGCCTAGGGCTGTCTCACGCCCATTGAACCAGTCACAAACCCCCATAAACAAGGCCTGGGTTTTTCCTAGGTGCCATTGAGGGTTCTATGCCCATACCCTGGCTTACAGAGAAAGCTATATGGGTTCCTCAATGGCATCTATCCTCTGAAAAATTAGAAACTGCCACTAAATTGGTTAATGAACAATTGCAGCTTGGTCATTTAGAACCGTCCATTTCACCATGGAATACTCCTATTTTTGTGATAAAGAAAAAATCAGGAAAATGGAGACTTCTCCAAGATTTGAGAGCCATTAATGCACAGATGTGTTAATTTGGCTCGATCCAACGAGGCCTACCCTTACTCTCTGCCTTACCTAAGCAATGGAAGATAATAATTATAGACATTAAGGATTGTTTCTTTTCCATCCCCTTGTGTCCACAGGACAGACAGAGGTTTGCATTTACTATACCAGCTACTAATCATCTTGAACCTGATAAGAGATTTCAGTGGAAGGTCCTACCTCAAGGCATGGCCAATAGCCCCACTATTTGTCAGCTATTTGTGCAATGAGCCCTTGAACCTATAAGGAAGCAATTTCCATCTTTGCTTCTGGCTCATTACATGGATGACATTTTAATATGTGATAAAGATTTAACAACCTTACAGACCTCATATCCCATCTTAATCAAAACATTGGGACGATGGGGACTACAAGTCGCTGTAGAAAAGGTTCAAATTGCAGAAATTGGCTCATTTCTGGGATCGGTCATTTATCCTGAAAAAATAGTTCCCCAGAAATTAGAGATTCGCAGAGATCATTTGCATACCTTAAATGATTTCCAAAAGTTATTGGGAGATATAAATTGGCTGAGACCATTTTTAAAGATTTCCTCTGCTGAGTTGAAGCCCTTATTTGATATTTTGGAAGGGGACTCTCATATCTCCTCTCCGAGAGCATTGACCCCAGCCGCAAACCGGTCCTTACAAGTTGTAGAAAAGGCCTTACAGGATGCTCAATTGCAGCTCATTGATGAAACCAAACCTTTTGATTTGTGCGTTTTCAAAACTATGCAATTACCAACAGCTGTCTTGTGGCAGAATGGGCCTTTATTATGGATCCATCCCAATGCATCTCCTGCTAAGATTATTGACTGGTATCCCGATGCGGTCGCTCAGCTTGCACTCCGCGGGTTGAAGGCAGCTATTACTCATTTTGGGAAAGAACCCAAAACTTTGATAGTACCATATACAGCCATTCAGGTTCAAACATTAGCTGCTACCTCAAATGCTTGGGCAGTGTTAGTTACTTCCTTTGCTGGACAGATAGATAATCATTATCCTAAACACCCCCTATTATGTTTTGCTAGATCACAACCTGTTGTTTTCCCTCGCGTCACATCCCACAGACCGTTAAAAGAAGGGATAACAGTGTATATGGATGGGTCAAAAACAGGGGTGGGAGCATATGTGGTAAATTCCCAAGTGTTCTCACGACAATATTTTGAAACCTCACCCCAAGTGGTAGAATGCCTAGTGGTTATGGAGGTCCTTGAAAAATTCCAGATGCCTCTAAATATTGTTTCAGATTCCTCCTATGTGGCCAATGCTGTTAATATCCTTGAAACCGCCGGCGTAATTAAGACAACTAGCAAGGTAGCAGAGATTTTCCAAAAAATCCAAATTATTTTAATAAATAGGAGATTCCCTGTATATATTACTCATATATGGGCCCGTTCTGGACTCCCTGGTCCAATGAGTTCAGGGAATGATTTGGCTGACAAAGCCACAAAAATGATAGCTGTGGCCCTGGCCTCTCCTCTAGAGGCCGCTAAAACTTTTCATGGCAATTTCCATGTTACCTCGGAAACTTTACGCCGCCACTTCTCTATAACTAGAAAAGAGGCACGTGATATAGTCACCCAATGCCAACAGTGCTGCCAGTTCCTCCCAGTTCCTCACATCGGGGTCAACCCGAGAGGAATACAGCCATTGCAAATCTGGCAAATGGATGTTACTCATAATTCTACTTTTGGAAAATTACAGTATGTGCATGTATCTATAGATACATGTTCTGGCATTCTACATGCCACCCCACTTACAGGAGAAAAAACAACACATGTCATTCAGCACTGCCTTGAAGCATGGAGTGCTTGGGGAAAGCCAAGATGTGTAAAAACTGACAATGGCCCTGCCTATATATCTCAAAAATTCGGTCAGTTTTGTGCTCAGATGCAAGTTACCCATCTGACGGGCCTGCCCTACAACCCTCCAGGACAGGGAATCATAGAGCACGCTCATCGGACGCTCAAATCATATTTAATAAAACAAAGAGGGGGAATTATGATAGAACTCCCCCCAACACCCCGAGTGGCCACTGCTTTGGCCCTTTTTAACTTAAATTTTTTAAATCTTGATGAAGCTGGGCAAACAGTGGCTGAGCGACATTGCTCAGAGCCCAAAAGAACAAAAGAATTAGTTAAATGGAAGGATGTACTGACAAATAAATGGAAGGGCCCGGATCCTGTTTTGATAAGATCCAGGGGAGCTGTTTGTGTTTTTCCACAGGATAATGAAAATCCAGTTTGGATTCTGGGACGACTTACTCGGAATATCAAGACAGAGGACCAAGAAGATGACAACTCTGGTGATCCTCATGCTGATCCAGGGAGTGCCAATAAAAGTGCAGAGCGAACTATGGTGGGGAATTATGTCAACCTTCCCCCTCCCGATGCCGGTGATGTATAATGCCCAAGTGTTTCCACGTTTCTTTACTACCAACAAAGAATTGGGACTAGCCTATTTACCACTAGATTCCCAAATAGAGCAAGTAAAAGAAAATAGGATTATTCCCCTTAAGGGCAGCCTTTGTTTTGGCATATTCAACAAAATATCTTCTGATCTTCCTTGCATTATGTTGAGTAATCAATCTTCTGCTTGGTTAAGGGAGGCCACATGGGGAACTGGTGAGGAAGACATTGTGGCTAACGCCACAGTTCTCTATGGTTGGTGGCCTTACATTAACTCCTCCACCTGCCCTCTCCGTCAACCAAAGTTGGCACCCTTTTGTAGAGGGACCCAGGATGAAAAACGTACTTTGCCATGGACTGGTTGCCAGTCCCGGGACTCTGCCTGTGCAGTCCAGAATTTTTTCTCCTTCTCCCCTGATTTGGGAGGCGGAGTGAACTTCACCACCATTGATCCTAGACGGTCCAATAATAATCCCTTTGATCAATGGATGCTTTGTGGCGTTAATGGTAGCTGCACTGATCTTTCACCCATGGCGATGCTACTTGGAGGAAAGGGCGAAAAGGGACGGTTATCATTTTCCTGGACGGGGAATATCCACCCTTCAGCCTCTGTCTGGACAGCTACTCGTATAAAATATAAACCTTACTGGAGCACGGGGTTTAACCCTGCTCTAGTTTGTGTCTGGCTGCCATTTGTGTGGATTATAAGTAATGCCACTAAAGTTTCTAAATTGAATTGTACAGACGGTTCATGTTTTTATGCCCTGTGTTGGGATGCTAGCCAATATCCCATAGCGGTAGTTACCCGTATGCCTCGCTTTATCCTGGTCCCTGTTGAGACTCCGGGGACCCTGACCTTATTTAGAGGAAAGAGAGATTTTGGCATTTCTGCGATCATTGTTGGCATTATTGCTACAACGGCAGTTGCTGCTTCAGTTACTGCTTCGGCATTGGCCTTGTCAAACACAGTACAGACAACCCAAACTATCAATGATTTATCCGCTACCGTCTCTGTGGCTCTGGACAGACAGGCCTCGGCTCATACTCAGATAAAAGGAAGCCTCATGCTTGTTAACCAACGTATAGATCTGGTCCATGAGCAACTAGACATCCTATGGCAACTGGCCCAGCTTGGCTGTGAACTAAAGCTCCCCGGCCTTTGTGTCACGTCTATACAGTATGAACAATTTACCAAAGCTGCCAATTTGTCTAAAACCCTTTCAAAGCATTTGTTACAGAATTGAACCTCGGATTTTGAGCATACGCTCAGGGAATTGAGAGCGGCCATCATTCAAGTAAACTCTACCCGACTGGATATGTCTTTGACAGAAGGATTGTCATCCTGGATCACCTCAGCAGTCTCTTACTTTAAGGAATGGGTGGGGGGTGGGACTTTTTGGAGCAGTCCTCTGCTGTGGATTAGTGTTACTCCTCTGGTTGCTTTGCAAATTAAGATTTCAAACAAAGAGGGACAAAATTGTGATCGCCCAGGCGCTTATAGCCCTTGAACAAGGAGCGTCAGCCGATATTTGGTTAACCATGCTTAAGCAATAGGTCGCCGGCTGGACAGCTCTTGCACTCCTAGAACCTCGGTTCATTGCACAGGATTAGAGTGACCGGCTTGAGCAGCCCATGAGGGATGACGAGCTTAGCATCGCACAGGGAAGCTCTACCAAACACGTTCCCTGGAAGGCATGTCATATTACATGAGGGTATCTGCCCCACTTTTCCCTCCCTCGAAAAAATGGCAGTGCAACGGGTCGGGAGTGCCCTGGGTCTCAACAACAGCTTAAGGGTATCTCTCTTGTACAGGTTCGCCAACTTTCTGCGAGGATATGACCTCTGCCTTCACCCTCCTGTTTATGGGTGTCCTATTTGCTTAAAAACAGATAAGGGGGAGATGTGGAGGGCCGTCCTCACATTCTCCATTGTAAGATGGCGCCGATATCCGGCAGGATGCACCTAATAAAAGGGCAATACGCAAGTGCCTGGTAAATTCCTCACTCAGGGGGACACGTATGCTGTGGTACGTCATCTGGCACATCTGGCAGCGACCAGCCAGAGAGTGACACGTCCTAGGCGAGGATAGTTTCCTATATAAGGGATGGTCTTTCCCTCACTCGGGGTCTCCGTATTGTAAGCTTGTGCTCTCGCTCTCAAGATGCATTAAAGCTATTTCTGCAGAAGGATCCTTTGTGTCCTGCGTTATTCTTGCTGGCGAGACGTAGCGTGGGACATACTGCCTCTCCTCTCTTAATGAAGTGAAGATAAGCTGAGTCAAGACCAAAGATGTACTGCAAGGTTAACTATGAGTCTTATTTATATTCCCTCCAAACACCATGTATACTCTCACTGGTCTTGTCAGACCCCATGAGTCTGTCTTAGCAAGACTCCAGGCGAGTCTGTATTAGCTGATATCACTCTGCCCAACTGGCTAAGTCTGCAAAAGCAGCAAAAAGCTGCCAGAACACCACCAGAAGTTTTTTGGTGCATTTCTTTCTACAGAGTCATGACAACCATTGACTAATAAAAAATTGGTAAGGTACATGTACCAATACCATCCAGAGTCATCTACTATCAATTGTGTTCTTTGTAACATGTGTCCCTTCACATGTTTGCTTTCCCAAAACATTCTTTCACCTGTATCTGCTTCAATAAATACATATCACTCATATCCTTAGGAGTCTGGTCTGGGTTACCTGAATGAAGATATTTTCTAGTTACATACATTTTTCTGGAAAATTTATGATGTCCTTGTTTTTAATAGTTGAATAATATTCCACTGTGTAAATGAACCAAAAAAATTCTATATTGATTCTTCAGCTGACAGACATCTGGATTACTTCCAATTTCTTACTATTACAAATAAGGTTGCTAGGGACATTGTGGAGCACATGTACTTGTGATATTGTGGGGTTTTTTTGAAATGGAAACTTAAGCGTTCTTTGAAAAGTCAATTATGTTGAATGGTGCTAAGGCAGATATGAGAAAGAATACTTGACTGTAGAGGACACAGGTAAAGAATGTTTCACTAAGGCAGACATATGAGGGAATGTTTCACTGAAGCAAACATGGGGGAAAGGATGTTTTGCTAAAGCAAACATGTGAAAGGACACATAATATTAACAAGGAATGAAGAGATGGTGGATAAAGCTGGATGGTCGATGTATGCCTTACAATTTTATATTGACCATCATTTCTCAGGGCTCCATAGAGAGAAACACAACAAAAATCTTCTGGTGGAGTGTAGGTGACTTCTTGCCACTTCTGATGACTTGTGGCAATTGGTAGAATGATGTCAGCTGATACAGACTTGTGGAGTTTGGCTAAGACAGACTCATTGCTGAAGCAAGACACATGGTGAAGTACAACTCATGCAGGATGCATGCTCTTTGGAGGGAATGTAAATAAGGCTAATTGGACTATGATTGCTTGTACAGGTAAGTTTGCAGTGAGTTTTGGTCCATCTTTGTTGATCTTAACTTCATTGAGGGCAGCACAGCAAAGAACTTCTTCTGGTCTCCCAGAGAGTTCTGATGCTTCCTGCTGACTCATGGCAACCGGCCTAAGGCCTGGCTGTCTCTGCTGAATCATGGTACCACTGCTGATTCATGTTTGCTATCCTGACACTACCAAAAAGCCTCTACTGAATCCTGACGACTGAATTGCTGGTTTCCTGACAAAGCAGATGGGATTTTCTACAAAGGACAATTTCTAAAAAGGTCCACAGTCCACTGCCCAAGTATCCTAATAACCTTCCTTGTATACTACCTGTGCTGGACTAGAAAGGAGTTTAAAACATCGGCGAACCATTATTGAAATAAGGGTTGAGAAAAATTAAAACTAACATGTCCCTTTTTCATTTATGACTTGTTTGTTTGGATATTATCTCTCTTGCTTTTAGTTAGCTTGGCTAAGGTTTTGTTTGCTTGTTTATTTATTTATTATTATTTTCTCAAAGAACCAGCTCTTGGTTTTGTTGATTCTTTCCATTGTTATCCTTTTTCCTGTTTAATTGACTTCACTCCTGACTTAATTATTTTCTGCTCTTTTCTCCTCTGCTTCTTTTTGGTCTAGAGGTTTCAGGTATGCTGTTAAATTTCTGGTATGATATGTCTCCAATTTCTTTTGATGATACTTAGTACTATGAACTTTCCTCTTATCAATGCTTTCATACTGTCCCATAATTTTTGGTATGTTGTGCCTTCATTTTCACTGAATTCTAGAAATTGTTTGATTTCTGTCTTTATATCTTTTCTTAACCTAATGGTCATTGAGTAGAGAGTTATTCAGTTTCCATTCAGTTTTCATGAGAATATAGGCTTCCTGCTGTTGTTGACATTCATCTTTAATCCATGGTGATTTGAAAAGATATAAGGCGTTATTTCAAATTTCTTGTATCTCTTCAGTCTTGCTTTGTGAACAAGTACATGGTAAATTTTTGAGACGTTACATAAAGTGCTGAGAAGAAAATATATATTTTTATGTTTGGGTGAAATATTCTGTAGATATTTGTTATGTGCATTTTGTTTGTAACATGTTAGTTTCGCTATTTCTCTGCTTAGTATTTGTTTTAATTACAAGTCTATTGGTGACAGTGGAGTGTTGTAGTCTTCCACTATTAATGCGCTGTGTTCCTTCTGTGATTTAAGCTTTAGTAAAATTTTTTTGATGAATATGGGTGCCACCATTGCATATGGGACTTAAGTATTTAGAATTGAGCTATGACCTTGGTTTACTTTCCTTTGGTGAGTATGAAAGTGTCTTTGACATTTCTTTTGATTATTTTTGGTTAAAAGTCTATTTATTAAATACATTGTTTCTTGTGACTGTTTGTTTGGAAAAATTTTTCCAACCCTTTACTCTGAGGTAGTATCTATCTTTGTTGCTGGTTGAGTTTCTTGTATGCAGCAGAATGATAGATCCTGATTATATATCCACTTTCTTAGCCTTAGTATTTTTATTGCTGAATTGAGTCAATTGATGTGGACCGATATGACCAATGGCTGCTAGTTCCTGTTATTTTGATGCTGGTAGTGTGTGTGTGTGTTTATTTCTATTTTCTTGCTTTTAATGGTGCAAAATTATTTATTTATTGTGTTTTCTTGTGTGTACTTACCATTCTTTTCTTGAAGTTTTTCTCCCAATGTCTTTTGCAGGGCTGGATTAATGAAAATTTATTGTTTAAATTTGGTTTTGTCATATACTACCTTGTTTTTTCCCCATATATATTGATTGAAAATTTGCTGGGTTAAATAGTCTGGGATAACATCTTTAGTCTCTTAGGATTTGGATGATATCTGTACAGGCCCTACTGCCTTTTAGAGTCTCTGTTGAGAAGTCAGGTGTAATTCTGATAAGTCGGTCTTTCTCCCTTGCTACCTTTAAATTATTTCTTTGTTCTGTACATTTGGTGTGTTGATTATGGTGTGGTGGGAGGATTTTCTTTTATGGTCCAATCTATTTGGTGGTTTTTAAAGCTTCTTGTACATTTATAGCCATCTCTTTCTTTGGCTTACAGAAGTTTGCTTCCATAATTTTGTTGAAAAAACTTTCTGTACCTTTGGTCTAGGAATCATCTCCTTCTATTCACATTTTTATTATGTTTCAACTTTTTATGGTGTTCCAAATTTCAGGAAAGTTTTGTGTTAGAAACTTTTTTGATTTGGCATTTCCTTTGACTAGTATATTGATTTCTTTTATAGTATCTTCTAAACCTCAGATCCTTTATTCCATCTCTTATAATTCTGTTAATGATGCTTTGTCTGTCATTGTTCTTCTCTTCCCTTGGTTTTCCATCTCCAGGTTGCCCCTGTTTGTGTTTTCTTTATTTCATCTATTTCTATTTTGTGGTTTTAAAGAGTTTTATTAATTTCTTTCACCTAGTTGATCATATTTTCATGTACTCTATTTGTTTCCCCAATAAAGTCCCCTCTTTACCTGTTTGAATATATTTTCCTGTATTTCTTTAAGATAGTCATTTATTTCTTCTTCAAAGACTCCTATCATCTTCATAAGATGAGGCTGTCTTGGTTTTCAGATGTGTTAGCTTATCCAGGCCTTGCTGTAGTATGAGCTGGGTTCTGATGGTGACGTATTGCCATAAATCTTTTTCATTGTGTTCTTGTTTTGGCATTTAACCATCTGGTTGTATCACGTGTTCGCTGGCCTGGTAGTCCCTGGTAGTTGTAAACCTCTGGAACTTCCGGTAGAGTTCTCAGTCTCCAAAGGCAATAGGCCTCATTTTGTCATGAATGGCAACAGACCTCCAGGGAATCTGGCAGTGCTGGAAGTCCTGGGTATCAGAGGCAGTCAGAGCTCATTGTCATATGTGGCAGCATGACTCCAAAGATGCAAACAGATCTGGTTTTCCCGATGTGCCCAAGTCTCCTAGGATGTGAGTAGAGATATGGCTGAGGTATTGGCATGCAGATCAGGGCTAGCATGTGGAGGTATGTACTGGATGATGGAGCATAGAAAGGATGAAGGTAGACCTTACAGTTGCTGGACTTGCTGGGGACCCAGATGGCATTGGATTGGGTTGTCCTACATGACAGCAATTCTTCTAAGAGGTAGGCAGAGCTATGGCATTGGGAGTGTAATGCAGTTCTAGGATTGCAGGTAGAGGTGTGGACCAGAATATGGAACTTAGAAAAAAATGGGGTAGACTTCAGAGATTGTCTACAATTCCTTGATTGAGGATCTATTTAAAATTATATCATGGAGTAAATTTCCATACATTATTGCTGTTTATTCTTTTATCAGCTAGGTTTAATATTTAATAAAAATAGATACTCTGAGGGATGAAAATTATTATTTATATTTCTTCATGTGGTTTTACCCAGTGAGTTTGTAAAGAAAGATTTAAAAAGTATATATATGATTAGAACTGGAAATAAATAAAGTCTAAATAAGGTATACGTTAAAAAATAGATGGACAGTCTCTTGCTTTGTACAGTTGTAGAGTCTTTATGACATTTGGTGTTTGTGAGTGTGTATGTGTGTGTGTGTGTGTGTGTGTGTGTGTGCCTATATATATATATATATACATATATATATATATGTATATATGTGTGTGTGTGTATGTATGTATTTATATATGTGTGTGTGTTGTGCAAAAATTAATGATAAAAGAGTATTAATTTGAAAGAGGGCAAGGAGAAGCATGTATGAGAATTTGAGGCAAGAAAACTGAAAAGGTTGAAAGGTAATTATATTAAATCTTAAATAATAAAATAAATAATTTAAAAATCCTTTGAAAACTAAAAGAAAATATTGTAATTATTTCCATCCTACAAAAAATTTTGAAAGGGTATTTAAATGGATTATTTATGACATAAAAAGCATGGTTAGAAATGATCCAATGTTCACCAAACCAGCAAGCAAATACTTTTCGGAAAAAAAAAATATTCTGGCCTCATCAAAGATTAGGCTCTACACAGAAAGACTCCCAGTGACTTTAATACAACAGGGACTTTATAAATATACCAAAAAAATGAAGAAAAGTATAACAGAGGAGACTAAAACTTCACATTCATGGAGAAAGCTCTGAATAATATGAGTTCTGACACATGCTGCTTCTATGCACATTTTCATGGGATTTTTCATACAGCTTCACTTATTTTTTTTTACTAGCTTGACTTAAAATTTAGAAACTACATTTAAACTTGTTAAGAATATACTTAGCACTCAAGGGAAACACTTTTTAAAACTATCTAAGAGCAGAAATAGCCACAGTATAATCATGTCTAAGAGGATAGGCAGTAGAGCTAGTTATAACCACTCATGCCAGTGAAAATGCTCTCAAAGTACTAGTCTTGAACATGGCAGCCTCCAGGCACGCATGGTGCAGGATGAACTGAGAATTCTGCATCTTCATCTGAAGACTGCTAGAAAAGTACTGACTTCCAGGCAGGTAGTATGAGAGTCTTAAGACCACATCCACAGTGACACACCTACTCCAACAAGGCCACCATTCCTAATAGTGCCACTCTATGAGCCAAGCATATACAAACCATCACACTCACATTTTATATCAAATTGACATAAATAAATAAATTAGAATTTATTGAGTTCAGTTCTCTTGGAAACATCTAAAAATCAACATGTATGTATTGTTAAAAATAGAGCACAATTGAAACAAAACTATGGAAGGAAATGATATAATATAGGTGTATATTATATATATTTCACTATATAATGGAAGTTTGAAAGAGAAATATATTCAGGTTCACAAATCTTCATATATATCTTATACTTCTGATGTGGGTCACTAGCTGTGCATTAGATCGTCTCCATTTTCTAGACTTCTATTGGATTATTTCATGTTTGTTTTCTTTTCTTTCACTGTAAGTTGGTCTATCTATTCTAGTCTACCTTTGCCTTGTGACTAGATTATGACATTTCATCTTACACAGAATATATGTATTCAGTGCATCCTTCCCTTAGATAATAAACTAAATAATGTTATATTCATTACTTGTCTAAAATATTACATGCGGTAACCCTTTAAAGACATCTGACATTTCTACTTGTTTTATAGCAAGATTTTTCATCTCTAAAGTGTTGGAAGTAAAAGCAAACCAAATTTAAGGTATGCCATCCTCTCCTTTACCCAAATGTTTAAATTGATTCATTATGTGAAAAGTGCTTAGATAAAACTATTCTTTTTTTGCACATTAATTGAGACAAACTTCTAGAAATGAAAACACACCTTGATTTCCTCTCATAATATTAAATTTTAGCTCTAGAAATATGAAAGAAAAAATTGTTGTATTTACCTTTCCACTTGAGGTAAATTTATAGTACTCAGATTACTAAAACACTTGGGATTAATTAAATATAAATTAAAACAATAATCATTACTCTGTATTTATACATGAAGACATAAAATATTAAAACACATCGTTGTTAAGGGAAAGTGCTGTAAATTTATTTTGTCACACTACAAATTTTAAGTATGCATGTGAGTGTTAATTGTCAGAGTATAGGATCACCTGAGAGACAGGTTTTAAGGCATGCCAGTGACAGGTTATCATCACTGGAGTAATTAATGTAGGACAATCCATGCATGGCACCATTTCCTGTCTTTGATCCTTGGATTGTATAAGTGGAGAAAGGAAGCTGTGGCAATATGCTTTCATCATCTTCTGTTTTCTGATCCTGGATGTGATGTAACGAGCAATTTCAGGCGTGAGCCTGACTTGAGAAGTTACTTGACTTGTACATAAAGGTGGACTTTACCTTGAAATGTGACCCAAAATTAAATCTTTCTCATTTAAGTTGTTTGTGATCAGATTGTTTAAAATACACACACACACACACACACACACACACACACACACACACACACACACACACAGAGAGAGAGAGAGAGAGAGAGAGAGAGAGAGAGAGAGAGAGAAAGAGAGGTTTTCATTCACTTTTTAAACTTTTTTTTTCAGAGCTGAGGACCAAACAGGGCCTTGTGCTTGCTAGGCAACTGCCCTTCCACTGAGCTAAATCCCCTACCCCTTTTTCAACTTTATAAACCTGTCTGGACTGGAACTTTGTATATAGGAAGGGTGGTCTCAGACTCACAGAGATCCATCTGTCTCTGTCTCCTCAGGACTGGGATTAAAAAGCACCACCATGCCCAACTCATCCATTTATATTACCTTAACAACAGGAAAAGAAAATAAGACAGTATTCAAAATTAAAATGTAACTTTTTAACTTGTATATTATCCTGATATTTTTCCAACTGAAATATTCAAAATCAAAATGTTTAAATATGCATTAATATCATTACGTTAATATTTGGATCACAAATTTTGAAGGCAGCTGAAGTATCCAAAATCAAATGACTGTAGTTCTTTATAGTAATGCAGTATAAATTCCATATCCATAGGGTCATTTAAAATGATTCCTTTATTTTGGTTTCAACTAGGATCCCATATTTGGAAGTGATTGTCTATTTATGCCCATCACATGAAGAAGTTATATGAAGAAAAATTGGTTACATGACAGTGACCATACCTGAGACTCACAGAAAAACTGAAGTTAAAGAGATTTTCTTTTTGAAATGTGAGCAAGAATAGTCTGGTACTTATTCTGATATCACAATTACACTTTCCTCTTAGAGTGGGAGTATGGCTGCATGGTACTTCTCGTTGCTGGTTTACTGAGTAGGATTTTATTTATGCAAAGCAACTGGAGATTTTAAAATATATTATGTGATGTTTTGGAGACAGGGTGTCCTACAGATTAATTACTGTCTTAGATAAAAATGGTATGAACACTGATAATACTTTCAAACTGCACTTCAATGTACTGAACAATAGGGGTTTGAGTATGTTTTCCACAATTATGTTGATATAAGATAATAACAAGGAAATATATTAATAAGGAATTGACTCAACATAGTGGCCTAAATGAGAGAAAGGTTGAAGTCTGAGAGGGTTAATGGAATGAATTTCAAAGTAGTCCATAAAATCACCCTGTGAGAGAATAAGCTATTGCAAAGAATTTCAAATTCCAGAGTGGGCAGACTAAAGATGTCTACACTCTAAATATTCCCACTTACAAACTAAAAAGAGGAAAGAGAAGGAAAGGGAAGAAGGAAAAGTGAGAAAACAGAGATTTGAGGAGACTATTTCTAGGGTTGTTTTTTCCTCCTACACATTTCTGACTTAAAAAAAAACCCTCAATATTTTAGTTAGGGTTTCATTGCTATTACGGGACACCGAGACCAAGGGATCTCTCTCTCTCTCCCTCTCCCCCCCCCCCCCTCTCTCTCTCTCTCTCTCTCTCTCTCTCTTTCTCTCTCTCTCTCTCATTACACTTCACAAATTGGCTTTAATAGATATTGAAAAAATAAAAAGGAAGACACAGATTTGAGTGTATAAGGAAGGAGAGTTTGATCCTGAAGATCCTGGGAGAAAAAATGAAAACATTGTGACTTTTTGGGACTCTGATGATTCGTCTGGTGTAATACTGATAGGTCTACTTTTATGTGTTACATGGACTTTTTCCTCTACCACCTTTAATATTTTTCTTTGCTGTGTTTATTTTGTATGTTATTTATTATGTGATGATTTTTTGTGGTCCAATCAATTCTAAATGTTTCTTGTACATTTATAGCCATCTCTTTCTTTCTTTTCTTTTCCTTGTTTGAAGGGACAAATATTTCTATTATTATTGGTGGTGGTGTGTTTGTTGTTCTTCTTGATAATAATAATTTTTGCTGAGTCCTTTTTGATATATTTGATAGCTTCTTTTGGGGGGAGGTGTTAGGTTTTTGCATTATTTCTTTTTTTCACTTTTTAGTGGATATTTTCTTTATGTACATTTCAAATATTGTGCCCCTTCCCAGTTTCCACTCAGGAAATTCCATATTGATCCAGTTCAATGAATTCACCACACAAAGAAGGACAACAGTTAAGGACAGGGGCTAGAGACATGGCCCACTTGTTTGAGAATTTGAATCCCAGAGGCCATCACTTTCTTTAGGTTAGGGAAGTTTTCTTCTATTATTTTGTTGAGGAAATTTTATGGTCCTTTGAGATGGAAATCTTTTCTCTCTTCTATATCTATTATCCTTAGGTTTAATCATCTCATTGTATCCTGGATTTCCTGGATGTTTTGGGTTAGGAGCTTTTTTTCAGTTTACATTTTCTTTGACAGTTATGTCAAGATTCTCTCTTCTGTCTCTCGTATTCTGTTGTTGATGCTTGCATCTGTAGCTCCTGACTTCTTTCCCAGGTTTTCTATTTTTGCTTCCATTTGTGATTTCTTTATTTATTCCACTTCGATTTTAAGGTCTTAGACATCTTTATTCCATTTCTTTACCAGTTTGATTGGACTTTCCTGTATTACTTTAAGCAATTTACTTGCTTCCCCTTAAGAGTCTTCTACTTGTTTACTTGTATTTCTTTCATTGAGTTATTTATATCCTCTTTAAAGACCTCTATTATCTTTATGAGATGGGATTTTAGGTCAGCATCATGGTTTTCAGGTGTGTTGGTGTATACAGTGCTTGCTGTGGTGGGAGAACTTGGGTTCTGATTGTGTTAAATTATATTGGCTTCTGGTGATTTTCTTCTTGTTGTGTTTTGCCATCTGATTACTTCAAATGGAATACTATTCAGCTATCCAACCATACCCCTCAGAGCTCTCAGGGACTAAACCACTGACCAAAGAGTACACAGGGAGAGAACCATGGCTCCAGCTGCTTATGTAACAGAGGATAGCCTTGTCCTTTTTCCAGCAATGGGAGGAGAGGCCCTTGGTCCTTGGAAGGCTCAATGACCCAGTGTAGGGGAATGCCAGGGCAGGGAGACAGAAGTAGATGGTGGAGGGGATCCTCATAGAAGCAGCAGGTGGAGGGATGTGATAAGGGTTTTCCAGAGGGAAAACCAGGAAAGGAGATAACATTTGAAATGCAAATAAAGAAAATATCCAGTTAAAAAATTAAATAAATGAATAAGGGCATCATAAATTTTGCAGGCAAGTGGATGGAACTCGAAAATAACACCACCAGTGAGGTAACTCAGAACCAAAAGGACATACATATTTTGTACCCACTAATAAGTGGATATTTCCCAAAAAAGTAAAAAATGTCTAGGATACAATCCATAAAACCCAAGATGGTTAAAGAGCAGAACAGCACAAGTGAGGATGCTTCAATCCCACTTAGGGAGAAGAAAATATCATGGGAGGTAAAGCAAGTGAGGGAGGGACCTGGGTTGGAGAAGGGATAGGGAGAGGAAAAGGGGAACATGACCAGGTATGAGTGACGATGACAGGAGAGAAGCCCCAAAGGCCAGCAGAATTAATGGAAATATGCAACCTTGGAGAGTGGGAGATGAGGGGATCCTCTAGAAACTACCAGAGCCCTAGGCAGTGAGAGACTGTCAGGTCTCAAAGGGAAGAACCTTACACGAAATGCCCAACAGTGGGAAGAGGGAACTTTTAGAGTCTACCTCCAGAAGAAAGAGAGGGAATCAAGTGATAGATAGGGCTTCCCATCCCACAATCAAAATCTGACCCACAATCTTTCCCATTTAAAAGAACTCCAGGGCCAAAAATGAAGAGACTGAGGGAAAGACAGTCCAGTGACTGGCCCAACTTGGGTTACAGTTCAGTAGAATCATCTCATTAGATGTTAAAAATTCCTTTGAGAAAATACAACACTCTATCAGTTTAAAAGTAATGGAAAGATCAGGAATTCAAGGTCCATACCTAAACATAATAAAAGCAAAATACAGCCAACTAATAGCTAACACCAAACTAAATAGAGAGAACTTTAAGCATCTCACTAAAATCAGGAAGAAGACAAGGCTGTTCGCTATCTTTCAATTTAGTACTCCAATTTCTAGCCAGAGCAATTAGACAACAAAAGGAGATCAAAGAGAATCAAATGGAAAGATGAAAGTCAAGATATCACTATTTGCTGATGAAGTGGTAGTATACATAAGTGAACCCAAAAATTCCATGAGAGAACTCCTGTAGCTGATAAACAACTTTAGCAAAGTGGCTTCATATAAAATTAACTAAAAAATCAGTAGCTTCCCTCTTTTCAAAGGATAAACAGGTTAAGAAAGAAATTAGGGAAATGATACCATTCGAAAAAGTCACAAATAATGTAAAATACCCTGATGTGTCTCTAATCAAGCAAGTGAATGATCTGTTTAACACGAACTTCTAGTCTCTGAAGAAAGAAATCGAAGAAGACCTCAGAAGATAGAAAGATCTTCTATGCTCATGGATCAACAGAATTAACATAGTAAAAATGTCCATCTTAGCAAATCCAACTTGCAGATTCAATGTAATCCCTATCAAAATCCCAAATCAATTCTTCACAGAGGTAGAAAGAACAATTCTCAAATTCATGTGGAATAACAAAAAAAACCCAGGATAGTGAAAACCATTCTCAACAATAAGGAGCTTCTGGGGGAATTCCTTTCCCTAACCTCGACCTGTGCTATAGAGCAGTAGTGATGAAAATAGCATGACATTGGTACAGAGACAGGCAGATAGGTCAAAGGAATGGAACTGAAGACCCAGAAAAGAAGCTACACACCTATGGTCACTTGATCTTTTTCAAGAGAGCCAAAACTATCCAGTGAAAAAAGACAGAATTTTCAACAAATTTTGCTTGCTCAATTGGTAGTCAGCATGTAGAAGAATGTAAGTTCATCCCTTCTTATTACTTTATACAAAGCTCAAGTCCAAGTGCATCAAGGACCTCCATATAAAACCAGATATACTGAGTCTAATAGAAGAGAAAGTGGGAAAGAACATACAGAGGAAATTTTCCTGAACAGAACACCAATGACTCAGGATCTAAGATCAACAATTGACATGAAACTGAAAAACTTCTGTCAGGCAAAGGACACTGTCAATAAGACAAAAAGCCAGCCTACAGATTGGGAAAAAACTTCACTAACCCTTTATCAGACAGAGGAATAAGATCCAAAATATACAAAGAACTCTAGAAGTTCCAGAGAACCAAATAACCCTACATAAAAATGAGGTACACAGCTAATGAAAGAATTTTCAACTGAGGAATCTCAAATGGCTGAGAAGCACCTAGAGAACTGTTCAACATTCTTAGTCCTCATGGAAATGCAAATCAAAATGACCCTGAGATTCCATCTCACACTAATCATAATCTCTCAGATCAAAAACTCAGGTGAAAGCAGGTGGCCATGAGAAAATTCCAGATGCCATGGAACCAAGAGGTTCCCAGGACCCAAGAGGGATGACCTTACCTAAAATACCCAAGAAAGGAGAGAGAGAGAACCTGTAGAGACCATTTCCAGTGGATAGGAATGGCCCCCTTTTGAAGGATAGGGCCACCCACCCATCGCCAAAATATTAACCCAAGATTGCTCCCGTGTGAAGGAAATACAGGAACAATTAGTGAAGCAGAAACAGAAAGAAAGGCCATCCAGAAACTGCCCCACCTGGGCTTCTATCCCATATGCAGACACCAAACCCAGACACAATTGGGGATGCCAATTATCACTTGCAGACAGGAGTCTCAAATAGCTGTCTTCTGAGAGGCTCTGCCAGAGCCTGACCAATGCAAATGCAGATGCAAGCTGCCAACCATCAGACTAAATGCTGGCACCCCAATGGAGGAGTTAGGGGAAGGACTGAAGCAGCTGTAAGTCTTAGCAACTCCACAGGAAGAACAACAATAAGAACCAGTCAACTCCCCCAAAGCTTACAGGGACAAAACCACCAACCAAAGAGTATACAAGGAGTGATAAATTGTTCCAGATGCATATGTAGAAAAGGTTTACCTTGCTGGGCATCAATGGGGGGGATCCCCTTGTTCCTATGGAGGATTGATGACCCAGAGTATATGAATGCTAGGGTGCTGAGGAAGGAGGGGTGTGTGGTTGGGAGAGCACCCTCATAGAAGCGGGGTATGAGGGAGGGGGTAGGGGTTTAACAGGGAATGGGGATATAACATTTGAAATGTAAATAAATAAAATAACCAAGAAAAAGTGATATGACAAGTTTTTAAAAAAATATTTAAAAAATGAAATTGATTAGAAAGAATGTGGATAGGAATATCCATCATTTGTATTTTTATTAAAAGTCAGTTCCTTCCTAAGGAAATATTTCAGTGAGAATGATATTAATAAATGTAGGCTATAATGAGGACAATTACAAAGAAGACATAACATAGTCTAGGCTTGGTTCATATGAAATTATTCTTTGCATCATATGTTTCCAGAGTACAGGATTAATGGAATATTTCTGGCTTCAATGTATTAACTATAGTAGTCAACAGTTTGTTCAACACTTCTCTTGATTGGTTTTCTCTGTTAATTATCCATTTGTTATAGTTCTAAAAATAATGAAAAATGCATGCTACACACTCTGATAAATTTCAGGAAGATGTAAAGGAGATAGGATGACATTAATAAAGAAATTTAAACATAAGGAACATTCTACTTAAAGATAAAGCATCAAATGGTTTTGTCAAGATCCTTGTAAGTCTTCTTCCAGACTTACATAGAATCGTAGAAATCATTATGAACAACATTATTTTTTCTGTTCCATAAAATAGTAAGTAGATTTAAAAATAATTAACAACTAGGATTTTAATTATTAGAACTCATATGGTGGTTTTAATTTGTCCTGAAAGTATTTATAAAATATCTTTACAGATAGAAATTCAGTATTCTATTGTGCTTATTGAACATTATCTTTATATAATATATTTATTAATGACTGGTATTGCTTGAAATTTTAAAAATAGGAATAAATCAGAGATATCATTTTTAATACTGGTTAGTGCATTAAAATATTAACTTCACTTTGTTTATTTAGCAAATTGTATTTTTGTTTGGATTTTCTTAGTGTCTACTCTCTCAAGATATGTGTTAATTTATATTTAGAGTGGCATTGTGGTTTCTCTAAGAATGTGCTTCTCGACCTTTCTCATGCTGTAATCCTTTACTACAGTTCCTCATTTTGTGTTTACCTGTAACCATAAAATCATTGTCACTGTTATTTCATAACTAAAATTCTGCTACTCTCATGAGTTATATTATAAATATCTGTGTTTCCTGATGTCCTTTAGGGACATCCACAGGTTAAGAACCACATCTCTAAGGTACCCTAAAAGTCAGTTTTTAAAGTAAGATTTTCAATTGCTTTGTCATAACAAATGTACTTTAATGTGGCTTCATAAAACTTACAAAGAGCCTATGAATTTAACAGAGAGCTAGGTTAGGGAGGAGTCAGAAGTGTTTTAGGGCCAAAAGAATAAAGCATGATGTAATTTTAATTTAGTTAAATAATAAAAATGAGTGCAAAGTAACTGACAACACAAGTATCATGTGGAATTTCCTTTACATTAGCTGCTTTTTTCTTTGCTAGTTTACCAAACTATTGAGTTAGATATTTGCCAAGTGTTCAGGTAATCTCCCTAAATATGGAAATGTTTATATAAATGGAAATTTCTTACTTTCCATTTATAAGCCTCATTTTTATATATTTCAGTTGGAATCTTGAAAATTGTTTCATGCCAATGGATACAATGCATTAAGGAATAAATCTTTGGGGCTGGAGAGTTGGATCAGTGGTTAGCAGCACTGACTACTCTTCCAGAGGTCCTGAGTTCAATTCCCAGCAAACACATGGTTGTTCACAACCATCTGGAATGGGATCTGATGGCCTCTTCTTGTGTGTCTGAAGACAGTGACAGTGTACTCATATACATAATACAAATAAATCTTAAAACTAAAAGGAATAAAAATTTGTCTGTGGAATTGTTAGTCTGACAGAGCAGAATTAGATTAATATACTAGCAAGTAGTAAAAAAAAACTATAATCATTTGAAAGTATTTTTTAAATATACAGCTTAATTGAATAAGATATAATGTAAGGTATAAATAAGATAAACTATCATATAACAAATAGCTTTATTTTTCATCAATGGATAGTTTTTTAGTTAGTGTTTTACTGTTGTGAACAGACACCATGACCAAGGCAACTCTTCTAAGGACAATATTTAATTGGGGCAGTCTTACAGATTCAGAGATTCAGTCCATTATCATCAAGGCAGAAACATGGCAGAATCCAGGCAGGCACAGTGCAGGCAGAGCTGGGAGTTCTACATCTTCATCTGCAGGCTCCTAGCAGAATATTGTCTCCTAGGTAGCTAGGACAAGAGTATTAAAGCCCACACTCACAAGGCCATACCAACTGCTACAAGGTCATTCCACCCAACAGTGCCAATCTCTGGGCAAAGCCTATAGAAACCATCACAGATAGTATGACAGTCAAAATTCTATACCTGTGAAGAGACACCATGACCACAGCAACTCTTATAAAGCAAATCATTTCATTGTGGCTAGCTTACAGTTCAGAAATTTAATCCATTATCATCATGTTAAGAAGCATTGTGGCAGACAGGTAGGCATGGTGCTGGAGAAGAAACTGAGAGTTCTAAATATGGATATGTAGGCATGACAGAAAAATACTGGGCCGAGCTTGAGCATCTGAAACCCCAAAGCCCAACCCCAGTGACTATTTCCATCCAATAAGGCCCACATCTGATAATGCCATTTCCTAAGCATTCAGATATGACTCTAACGTCATTCTTATTCAAGCCATCATAGTGGGAAAAAATAATTTTCTAAAGTAAAATAAGAATGGATTATAAAGGGGAGAAAGATTTATGAATGATTTGACAAAGAAGTCACCTACACTATGACTGGTGAGATAACTAAGTAGGTAAAGGTGCTTGCTGCCAAGCCTAAAGACATGAGTTGGTTATGAAGAACCAGAGTGGAAAGAGAAAATTGACTCCTGCACATTGTCCTCTAACTTCCAACATGGCACATGGACACGTAAAGCAAACCATAATTATATGCTCATACACAACGAAAAAGCAAATAAATAATTGTCATTAAAAGCCTACACAACATCAGAAAGAAATTACAGAAAACATAAACTTGAAATTTAATCAATATATGTCATCAGTATATAGGAAGAGTACTGACTTATGTATCTTACTACTTTGTTGACTTAATTTTGTATCCTCTTATTTTTCTTCAATATAAACACCAGGTAGAGAATTTGTTCACAGCATATCCCAGGTCCTTTATGTATTAGAGACATATTTTCTGCAAATCAGGATATTTTGACTCATAATTTTCCTATTTAGATACTATTTCATTCTTTATCTTGTCTCCCTACATTAGCAAGGACAATACTGAACAGGGGTTATTGGACACCTTTGTCTTTTTCTGATTTCAGTGGAAATTCTTTTAGGTTATTCTCTATTTACCATGATACTGGCCATAAGCAATTTCTTGTTTCTTTAATTTATCATTGAGAAATATTTCCCTGCTATTTCTAAACTTTGTAGAACTTTTAACATAAAGAAATTCTGGATTTCGTCAAAAGCCCTTTCTTCATCTAATGAGATGTTTATGTCATTTCTTTCTGTGTTAATCTGTGTGTTTGATTATATTTTTTTGATTAATGTAGATTGAAAATCCTGACTTATCTGGATAAATTTATTTTTATCAGATGGATGATCTCTTGATGTGACTTCAATTCAATGTGAAAGTCTTTATTGATAATTTTTACATGGATGCTCAACAGGAAGATTAGCTTACAATCCCTATTTTATATTGATGAGTTTGAACTTTTTATTTACTTTTCATTATTAATTTTTCAACCTTTATTAAATTGGGTATTTCTTATTTACATTTCAAATGTTACTCCCTTTCTGGTTTCCATGTCAACATCCCCCTAATCCCTCCCACTTCCATTCTATATGGGTGTTCCCCTACCCATCCTTCCCCCATTATTGCCCTCCCCCCAACAATGCCATTCACTGGGGGTCCAGCCTTGACAGGACCAAGGGCTTCCCCTTCCACTGGTGCTCTTACTAGGATATTCATTGCTACCTATGAGGTCAGAGTCCAGGGTCAGTCCATGTATAGTCTTTGCGTAGTGGCTTAGTCCCTGGAAGCTCTGGTTGCTTGGCATTGTTGTACATATGGGGTCTCGAGCCCCTTCAAGCTCTTCCAGTTCTTTCTCTGATTCCTTCAACGGGGGACCTATTCTCAGTTCAGTGGTTTGCTGCTGGCATTCACCTCTGTATTTGCTGTATTCTGGCTGTGTCTCTCAGGAGCGATCTACATCCAGTTCCTGTCGGCCTGCACTTCTTTGCTTCATCCATCTTATTTGGTTTGGTGGCTGTATATGTATGGGCCACATGTGTGGCAGGCTCTGAATGGGTGTTCCTTCTGCCTCTGTTCTAAACTTTGCCTTCCTATTCCCTGCCAAGTGTATTCTTGTTCCCCTTTTAAAGAAGGAGGGAAGCATCTGCATTTTTGTCATCCTTGAGTTTCATGTGTTCTGTGCATTTAGGGTAATTCAAGAATTTGGGCTAATAGCCACTTATCAATGAGTGCATACCATGTGTGTCTTTCTGTGATTGGGTTACCTCACTCAAGATGATATTTTCCAGTTCCAACTACTTGCCTATGAATTTCATAAAGTCATTGTTTTTGATAGCTGAGTAGTATTCCATTGTGTAGATGTACTGTATTTTCTGTATCCATTCCTCTGTTGAAGGGCATCTGGGTCCTTTCCAGCTTCTGGCTATTATAAATAAGGCTGCTATGAACATAGTGGAGCATGTGTCTTTGTAATATGTTGGAGCATCTTTTGGGTATATGCCCAAGAGAGGTATAGCTGGGTTCTAAGTTAGGGCAATGTCCAATTTTCTGAGGAACTTCCAGACTGATTCCCATAATGGTTGTACCAGTATGCCATCCCACCAACAATGGAGGAGTGGTCCTCTTTCTCCACATCATCGCCAGCATCTAGTGTCTCTGGAGTTTTTGATCTTAGCCATTCTGACTGGTATGAGGTGGAATCTCAAGGTTGTTTTGATCTCTCTTTCCCTTATGACTACAGATGTTGAACATTTCTTTAGTTGCTTCTCAGCCATTCAGCATTCCTCAACTGTGAATTCTTTGTTTATCTCTGAACCCGATTTTGTAATAGGGTTTTTAGTCTCCCTGCAGTCTAACTTCGTGAGCCCTTTGTATATTTTGGATATAAGCTCTCTATCAATTTCAGTATTGGTAAAGATCTTTTCCCAATCTGTTAATTGCTGTTCTGTCCTAACAACAGTGTTCTTTGCCTTACAGATGCTTTGTAGTTTTATGAGATCCAATTTATCTAATATTGATCTTAGAGCATAAGCCATTGGTGTTTTCTTTAGGAAGTTTTATCCAGTGCCCATGTGTTCGAGATTCTTCCCCACTTTTTCTTCTATTAGTTTGAGTGTAACTGGTTAGATGTGGAGGTCCTTGAACCACTTGAATTAAGCTTTATACAAGGTGATAAGAATGGATCGATCTGCATTCTTCTACATGCTGACCTCCAGGAGAACCAGCAACATTTGCTAAAACTGGTAGATGGTTCTGGCTTCTATGTCAAAAATCACGTGACCATAGGTGTGCGGGTTCATTTCTAGGTCTTCAATTTTATTCCACTGGTCTATCTGCCTGTCTCTGTACCAATACCATACAGTTTTTATCACTATTGCTCTGTAATACTGCTTGAGTTCAGGAATAGTATTTCCCCTGGAAGTCCTTTTATTCTTGAGGATAGTTTTAGGTATCCTGGGTTTTTTGTTTTTCTGGCTGAATTTGCAAATTGTTCTGACTAATGCTCTGAAGAATTGGATTGGAATTTGCATGGGAATTCCATTGAATCTGTAGATCACTTTTGGTAAAATGGCCATTTTTACTATAATAATCCTGCCAATCCATGACCATGGGAGATCTTTCGATCCTCTGAGATCTTCTTCAATTTCTTTCTTCAGACTCTTGAAGTTCTTGTCATACAGATCGTTCACTTGCTTGGGTAAAGGCACACCGAGTTATTTTCTATTATTTGGGACTATTATGAAGGGTGTCATTTCCCTAATTTCTTTCTCAGTAGTTTCCCTTTTGTGTAGAGGAAGGCTACTGATTTATTTGAGTTAATTTTATACCCAGCCACTTTGCTGAAGGTGTTTATCAGGTTTAGTAGTTCTCTGGTAGAACTTTTGGGATCACTTACATATACTATCTTATCATCTGCAAGTAGTCATATTTTGACTTCTTCTTTTCCAGTCTGTACTCCTTTGATCTCTTTTTGTTGTCTAATTGCTCTTAGTATGACTTCGAGAGCTATATTGAATAAGTAGGGAGAGAGACAGCAGGCTTGTCTATTCCCTATTTTAGTGGGATTGCTTCAAGTTTCTCTACATTTAGTTTAATGTTAGCTACTGGTTTGCTGTATATGGCTTTACTATGTTTAGGTATGGGCCTTGAATTCCTATTCTTTCCAGGACTTTTATCATGAAGGGGTGTTGAATTTTGTCAAATGCTTTCTCAGCATCTAACGAAATTATCATGTGGTTTTATCTTTCAGTTTCTTGGTTTAACGGATTATGTTGATGGTTTTCCATATATTAACACATCCCTGCATACCTGGATGAAGCCTACTTGATCATGGTGGATGATTGTTTTGATGTGCTCTTGGATTCGGATTGCCAGAATTTTATTGAGTATTTTTTCGTCGATATTCATAAGGGAAATTGGTCTGAAGTTCTCTTTCTTTGTTTGGTCTTTGTGTGGTTTAGGTATAAGAGTAATTGTGCGTTCATAGAAGGAATTCGGTAGTGCTCCATCTGTTTCAATTTTGTGGAATAGTTTGGATAATATTGGTATGAGGTCTTCTACGAAGGTCTGATAGAATTCTGCACTGAACCCATCTGAACCTGGGCTCTTTTTGGTTGGGAGATTTTTAATGACTGCTTCTATTTCTTTAGGAGCTATGGGGTTGTTTAAATGGTTTATCTGTTCCTGATTTAACTTCAGCACCTGGCATCTGTCTAGGAAATTGTCCATTTCCTCCAGATTTTCAAGTTTTGTTGAATATAGTCTTTTGTAGTAGGATCTGATGATTTTTTCAATTTCCTCTGATTCTGTAGTTATGTCTCCCTTTTCATTTCTGATTTTGTTAATTTGGACACACTCTCTGTGTCCTCTGGTTAGTCTCATTAATGGATTATCTATCATGTTGATTTTCTCAAAGAACCAGCTTTTGGTTCTGTTGATTCTTTGTATGGTCCTTTTGTTTCTACTTGGTTGATTTCAGCTATGAGTTTGACTATTTCCTGCCCTCTACTCCTCTTGAGTTTACTTGCTTCTTTTTGTTCTAGAGCTTTTCGGTGTTCTGTCAAGCTGCTGATATATGCTCTCTCCTCTTTCTTTCTGCAGGCATTCAGAGGTATGAATTTTCCTCTTAGCACAACTTTCTTTGTGTCCCATAAGGTTGTGTATGTTGTATCTTCATTTTCCTCAAATTCTAATAAGTCTTTAATTTCTTTCTTTATTTCTTCCTTGACCAAGTTCCCATTGAGTAGAGCATTGTTCAACTTCTGTTCATATGTGGGCGTTCTTTCCTTATTGTTTTGAAGACCAGCTTCAGCCCTTAGTGATCTGATAGGATGCATGAGATTATTTCTATCTTTCTGTATCTGTTGAGGCCTGTTTTGTGACTGATTATATGGTCAATTTTGGACAAAGTACCATGAGGTTGTGAGAAGAAGGTATATCCTCTTGTTTTAGGATAGATTATTCTATAAATATCTGTTAAGTCCATTTAGTTCATGACTTGTGTTAGTTTGTCTATATCTCTGTTTAATTTCTGTTTCCATAATCTGTCCATTGAAGTGAGTGTGGTGTTGAAATCTCCTACTATTATTGTGTGAGGTGGAATGTGTGCTTTGAGCTTTAGTAAGGTTTCTTTTATGTATGTAGGTGCCCTTGTATTTGGAGCATAGATATTTAGGATTGAGACTTCATCTTGTGGATTTTTTCTTTGATGAATATGAAGTATCCTTCCTTATCTGTTTGGATTAATTTTGGTTTAAAATCGATTTTATACAATATTAGAATGGCTATTCCAGCTTGCTTCTTCAGGCCATTTGCTTGGAAATTTGTTTTCCAGGCTTTTACTCTGAGGTAGTGTCTGCCTTTTTCTCTGAAGTGTGTTTCCTGTAGGCAGCCAAATGCTGGATCTTCATTGCATATACCTTTTGTTAATCTGTGTCTTTTTATTCAGGAATTGAGTTCGTTGATGTTAAGAGATATTAAGTAATAGTGATTGTTGTTTCCTGTTTTCTTTGTAGTTGGAGATGAGATTATATTTATGTGCTTGTCTTCTCTTTGTTTTGTTGCAAAACGATTAGTTTCTTGCTTTTTGTAGGGTGTAGCTTGCCTCCTTGTATTGGGCTTTAACATTTATTATCCTTTTAGGACTCGATTTGTAGAAAGATATTGTGTAAATTTGGTTTTGTCATGGAATGTCTTGGTTTCTCCAACTATGTTCATTGAGAGTTTTACTGCATACAGTAACCTGGCTTGCATTTGTTTTCTCTTAGGGTCTGTATGACATCTGTCCAGGATATTCTGGCTTTCATAGTCTCTGGTGAGAAGTCTGGTGTAATTCTGATAGCTATGCCTTTATATGTTACTTGACCTTTTTCCCTTATTGCTTTTAATATTCTTTGTTTGTTTTGGGCATTTGGTGTTTTGACTATTATGGGACAGGAGGAATTTCTTTTCTGGTCCAATCTCTGTGGCAATCTGTAGGCTTCTTGTATGTTTATGGGCATCTCTTTCTTTAGTTTAGGGAAGTTTTCTTCTATGATTTTGTTGAGGATGTTTACTGGTCCTTTGAGTTCGGAGTCTTCACTCACTTCTATTCCTATTATCCTTAGGTTTGATCTTCTCATTGTGTCCTGGATTTCCTGTAGGTTTTGGGACAGTAGGTTTATCCATTTTACCATCTTTGGCAGTTGTGTTGATGATTTCTATGGAATCTTCTTCTCCTGAGATTCTCTCTTCTATCTCTGGATGGTTTATTTGTTCCTGATTTAACTTTGATACCTGGTATCTGTATAGAGAATTGTCAATATCATCCAGATTTTCCAGTTTTGTTAAATATAGGCTTTTGTAGTAGAATCTGATGATTTTCTGAATTGCTTCAGATTCTGTTGTTATATCTACCTTTTCATTTCTTATTTTGTTAATTTGGATCAACTCTCTGTGTCCTCTGGTTTTTCTGGCTAAGGGTTTATCTATCTTGTTGATTTTCTCCAAGAACCAGCTCTTGGTTTTGTTGATTCTTTGTATTGTCTGTTTTGTTTCTGTCTGGTTGATTTTAGCCCTTAGTTTGATTATTTACTACCTTTTACTCCTCTTGGTTGTATTTGTTTCTTTTTGTTCTAGAGCTCTCAAGCTGCTGATATATGCGCTCTCTCTTTTTGCAGGCACTCACAGCCTTGGGTTTTACTATTATCACTGCTTACATTGTGTCCCATAAGTTTGGTTATGTTGTTTCTTCATTTTCATTAAATTCTAAGAAGTCTTTAATGTTTTCTTTATTTCTTCCTTGACCAAGTTGTCATTAAGTATAGTGTTGTTCAACTTCTATTTATATGTGGACTTCCTGACAATATTGTTTTTATTGAAGACCAGCTTTAGTCTGTGGTGATCTGATAGAATGTATGTGAATATATCTATTATTCTGTTTCTGTTGAGGTCTGTTTTGGTACTGATTATTTGGTTAATCTTGGAGAAGTTACCATGAGATACGGAGAAGATGGTATAACTTTTTTTTTTTTTTGGATGGAATGTACTATAACTATCTGTGAAATCCATTTGGTTCAGAAGTTCTGTTATTTTCTCTGTGTCTCTGTTTAATTTCTGTTTCTGTGATCTGTCCATTGATGAATGTAGGGTGTTGAGATCTACTATCATTGTGTGAGGCACAATGTGTTATTTTAGCTTTAGTAAAGTTTCTTTTATGAATGTAGTTGCCCTTGCATTTGGACCATAGATATTTAGGGTTGAGAGTTCATCTTTGTAGATTTTTCCTTTGATGTATATAAAGTGCCCTTCCTTAATTTTTTGATGACTTTTGGTTGAAAGTCAATTTTATTCGATATTAGAATGACAACTCCAGCTTGTTTCTTCAGACCACTTGCTTAGAAAATTGTTTTCCAGACTTTTAGTGTGAGGTAGTTCTGTCTTTGTCCCTGAGGTGTGTTTCCTGTATGCAGCAAAATGCCGGGTCCTTTTTATGTATCCAGTCTGTTAGTATATGTATTTTTAATGGGGTATTGAGTCTGTTGGTGTTGAGAGATGTTAAGGAATAGTGATTGTTGCTTCCTGTTGTTTTTGTTGTTAGAGTTTGAATTATGTTTGTGAGTCTCTCTTCATTTGGTTTCATTGCAAGGACATTACTTTCTTGCTTTTTCTACTTCATAGTTTCCTTGTTTTGGAATTTTCCATCTATTATCCTTTGTAGAACTGGATTTGTAAGGGTTATAAATTCAAAGTTTTGGAAAAAGACGTGATGATTCCTGAAGTCTAGGTAGTATTTATGAAGTTTGTAAAGGGTGAAGTGTGTGTATGTGTGTGTGTGTGTGTGTGTGTGTGTGTGTGTGTGTAAAACTTACTTTTGGAAATGAAGTACAGGTTCTTTTATCAGTAATTCTAAATAATATGGACTAAACATGGTTATACTATGACTACATTCTCCATATAAGATCACCCTTAACTAAGAATTAGGAAAGGTTTGAAGTTTTCTTAATAAATTCAAATGACTTTTAGTCAACTTTACTGACTTTCTTCTGAAAGAAAGAAATAGATTAGTGAATATAAATGATTTTCTTCCTCCATCATAAACAGTATCAGTATAACAGTTATTCATGCAATAGGCCTTATAATGTTGTCCTAGTTAGCATTAACTCTCAACTTAACTGTGACAATTTGAATCAGAGTGGCCACATAGGCTCATGCATTTGAATGTTTGGTTCTTTGATAATGAAACCATTTAGTACTTATGTCAATGGGTATGAACTTTGGGGTTTGAAAAGCCTAACACAGGCCAAATCTCCCTTTCTAATTCCTGCCTTCAGATCCAAATATAAACTCCCACTACTGCTCAGGTGCCATGTTTGCCTGGTCAGGATGATTAACACTAACCCTCTAACATTATACAAATGGCCTACAATCAAATGCTTCTTTAAAAGTAAACTGCCTTTTTCATGATGTCTTTTTACCACAATTGACAAATTGAAGTGCCATACAATAACCAGAATATTGTTTCAATTGATTGTGGCCCTTATCAGGTTGGTCTGATGGCATGTCTATGAGGGATTACCTTTATTTTCTTAATTGACTTAAGAGAATGACAACAATTTATGAGAAAGTGGACTGACCTAGTATACCTATGCTAGCTAGCTAAGTGTGGAGCTAAGATTGAGAAATGTCCTTTTAATGTTTCTGCTTTAAACTCCATTGTGAGTATCTGTCCTAACTTTCACTCAGTAATTGACAGTGGCCTGGAACTATCAGTTAAATGAACCTTTTCTTCCCCTATGTTCCTTTTCGTCAGAATGTTTTAGAGCAATATAAATTAAATAAGTTAAATTAAATTAAATGTAAGTTAAATAAGAATAACTTTGGGAAAAGATTAATTTTTATATAAAGCCAAAGAATTTTAAGTTGTATTTTTTCAACATAGTTTTCCCTTGACATTTTACTTTAAATACTCTCAAGACTCTCCAAAGGGAGGGAAGAAAAATAATTTATTCAAACTCCCCCATACATTTCCTTTCTGTTTTTAAACATCATAATAATTTTATTACTAAATATTTTTCAAAATCAAACATGTATATCATACTAGCAGCATTTTCAAACACTGAGTCTGTCAACAAAGATTTCTAGGCATGTGCACTCTCCACTAGTCCCATGCTAACATTTTTTATTAGATAGTTTATGTATTTACATTTCAAATGTTATCCCCTTTGCTTGGTTGCCCTCATTCTCATCCCCCCTCCCCCTGTTTCTGTGACGCTGCTCCCCTCCCCCTTACCCACTCCCAACTGAACACCTTGGCATTTCCCTACAAATGGGGAAACTAACCTTCACAGGACTCAGGACTTCTCCTCCTACTGATGCTAGACAATGCTATCCTCTGCTACATATGCAGCTGGAGCCATGGGACCCCCATGTGTACTCTTTGGTTGGTGGTTTTGTCCCTAGCAGCTCTGGAAAATCTGGTTGGTTGATATTGTTGTTCTTCCTATGGGGTTGTAACCCCCTTTTGCACCTTCAGTCCTTTCACTCCTCCATTGGGGTCCCCAAGCTCAGTCCGATGGTTCCCTGCAAGCATCCTCATCTGTATCAGTAAGGTTCTGTGAAAGCATCTTGGGAGACATCCATATTAAGCAAGCACTTCGTGGTATCAGCAATAGTGACTGGGTTTGGTGGTTTCATATGGGATGAATCCCCAGATGGCGCAATCTCTGGATGGCCTCTCTTTCAGTCTCTGCTCCACTATTTGTCTCTGTATTTCTTCCTGTGGGTATTTTGTTCCCACTTCTAGGGATTGGTGCATCACATTTTAGTTTTCCTTCTTCTTGAGGTTCATACGGTCTGTGAATTGTATCTTGGGTATTCCAAGTTTTTTGACTAGTATTCACTTATCAGTGAGTACATACCATGTATATTCTTTTGTGACTGACTGGGTTACCTCACTCAGGATGATCTTCATTAATTATTATTTTGCTCCTTCCTTTAATTTTTCCCTCATTGACTGATGAAACTTCTTTGCTTTTTAAAAGAGAAATTTTTCCTGATCAAGTAAATTGAGAAGAAAAGAAAAAGTGAAGAATATGAAAGGTGTTTCTTGAAAACTTTATAAGGCAATGTGGCCTAAAATGCTTAAGCAACAGCTATAAAAGAAAAAGAACCTAATCATTGCTGTCTTTTAAGCTTTCATTTCAAATTCAATTAATATATTCCACAGAGTATTTGTTACAGATGAACTCTCTGTAGAATAATTTTAAATGAAGATATTTGGAGTAAAATATGTAGTTTTAGACATCTCATGAATAGAGTTTATTTAATAACATGCACTACTAGTAAAAGAAATGTAGTGATAAATCTGGTTATAGATTACACTTTATGTGAAATTATAATTTTCTGATGTCTAAATATCCATTTATTTATATAATATTTTCATTATATACAGAAGAGAAGAAAAATACTGATTGTGCTTTATACATATATATCTTACCTGATCTTTGTTTGGCAAAACAATAGCTACTACATTCTTTATGAATATTAACTAAACTATTGAAACAACTGAAAATTATAAAAATGAAATACTTTTAATGAGTTCTTGAAAATTTTCATGAATTCATATTGCCGTGCCCAACCTCGACCAGCAAGGAAGACACGACCACAGGAGATCTTCTTCAAGCAGTTTTATTCAGGAACCTTGATTCAATCTTCTGACCTCTCTCTCTTCTGGATCTCTCTACCCAGAGAACGCCCTACACCACACTTAAATAGGTAGCATTGGCCAGTCCTAGCAAGCCATGTGGGTCATGTAGATAGGCTGTCACTATGCGGAAGCTAGCGGGCCAGGCAGACATAGCCAAATAAGGACTTGTTTACTGCAAGGAGCGCTCACAGTTGGGAGGGTGGAAGGCAGAAACCAGCGTCATCTTTGAGGAGCAGCACATCGCAGCTCTCTACACATATCACTTGTCAAGTCTGTTACAATTTAAATTAAAATTTTCTGTTAAAATCTCTTGATTTTAGAATTTATTTTTCAGATATTGATTTTAATATTATTATGAAATAGTTTAGATCATGTGATCTAAGAGAATGCCATATTTTATTTATTTTAAAATTCTCTTAAGTTCATTTTATCTGTGCATGCCTCAACCAATAATGTACTGCTCTTGCAATCATAAGATTTGCAGTAGGGGTTGTGGATTTAGCTCAGCGGTAGAGCGCTTGCCTAGCAAGTGCAAGGCCCTGGGTTCGGTCCCCAGCTCTGAAAAAAAGAAAAAAAAATAAGATTTGCAGTTTTTCAGTGTTTCAATGAATACTGTCACATTAGATACAGTTCTTGAATTATAACAATGTGTCCTCAAACTGATACTCTTGTTTGCATATCCTAAATCCTTGGGTTATAAATTAATATCATCGTATCTACTACAAATTTCCTTCCAATCTCTTATATTTTAGACAGCATAAATTGTCATTAAGGCACACACATTGGTTTGAAAAATACAGCATCCATTTACTTCTTTTAGCCCTAATCCCCCCTATAGAATAGAAGAAATCAGAGCAGTTCTGACTCCATTTTTACAAGTCCTTTTACAAATCCCGTCCTTGATTTTCTTCTTACCCTAAATAAAATGAAGCCTTTAAATATTAGAATTTGGGCTAATGTTATATGTAGCCATAGATTACTTAGTTTGTATAATTTTTACTTACTTTTTAATGTATTATTGTCAAGTCTTAGAATTCAGAACATATTTCTGTATGAGAAATTGATTTCAAATTCACTTACAAAGCATATGAGTTTGGAAAAAATATAAGAAAGAGCTATGAATGATTCCAATATATGCCTGGTGCAGAGTACCCCAGTAAGAGCTGGGATAATGAAATAATATCATTCACAGCCATTCGTTGTCCTGGTAAATGATAATTTATATGTAATGTTTATTTAGAATTACCTTTTATAATGACTGTTTATTCACATCATTTGAGCTATTATTTCATTGTGATTCAATATGATGCATGATCTATGCATAAAAATGATTCATATATGTATCTGTGGACTAATTTATGAAATACTCATTGAACTAGGCAGCTGTACCTTGAGGGTAGCCAATGACATTTTGTGATTCACATTGTGCCATATGACTCTGTCCTATCATTCTCCATACCTTGTTTCTCCATAACTTACCTATAAAACTTGATAGCTAAGATTTTTCCTTTGCCTTCTCTTGTGAGCATGAAGTAATTAAAAGAAATGTTGTGACCTAGTTGGTGGTAATTAGCCTGTCATATGTTTATTGTTCATGTGATGAAAGACCATGACTAAAAGTGACATGGGTAGAAAAGTGTTTATTTGACTTACACTTCCACATCTCTATTCATTATTGAAGAACTTGGGGCAGAATTTCAAATAAGACAGGACTCTGGAGACAAGAGCTAGTGTAGAGGCAATCATAGAATGCTACATCTTGGCTAGCTCTCACTATGACTTGCTCAGCCCATTTTCTTATAGAAACCAGAGTCACCAGCTCAGGATTGTCAAAATGTTCAATAGCAGGCAATCACTAGTCAAGCAAAAAAAATCACTAATTAAAAAAATGCCCTATGTGCCTACACAGCCATATCATATGAAATTCTTTTTCTCATATGAATTCCTTACTCTCATTAGATTATAGCTTATGTGAAGTTGATATGAAGTTAAACAACACAGAGCTTTCTTAAATAATATAATTTCCCCAGTGCAAAATGTTGAATAGTGATATATGTTTGTAGAGAGGAGCTGTCTGTTTAGTTTGAATTATTTCATAGGTGAGGATGTCATTGAGTGGGTGTATTCATCATATATCCAATGTTTTTATGACACATTTTTGGAATTCATGAGAAACAATAATTAATATTGTGAGACTTAGTCTGACAGAACAATGAGCTTTATGATTATGTTAGTGTTTGAGTGATACTTCTGAAAATAGATAACATGATCATTGAATAGCTCAAATAAGAAAAAAAAATATAAGAATATTGACCAGGCTAGAGTAAGAATGAATAGACTTAATACCTAGTAACTCAGTAAAACTAGACAGAAGCTTATCTTTTGTGTAGAATTTTCATTTAATTCTCTCTCCTCTTCTCTCCTTTCATCTGCTCTTCTCATTAAAATAAACTTACTATTTATCCTATGTATAATAGGCAAGCCTAGAAATCCTGCTTCACTATACCACATGCTGTACTTATAGGAACACATCATTGTTTATTAACCCTAATTACCTATTCATTCTGTTAAAAAACTTTGCCAGAATTTTTTGAAGATGATATATATTTTTATATAGATTTCTGTAAACATAACTTTTATTCTGTCATCTCAGAAGTATACTGCTGAGTAAACTCACTCTTTCTAGATCTTTCTGAACTCTGGCCATTTGGTTCAACTCAGCAGTTCTGGTTCAAAACTCTTCTCCAAGCTGATTTATTCAAAATGCCTTCTCTTGTTTTTTCATTGATTTGCTCTGCTTGACCTCAAACTAACTGGCAATTTGTTCTAATCTTATGGCTCCTTCTCATTCTCTTGTTTGTTCTGCTTTCTCTTCCAACCTGTCTCTGTAAACCTGTCCCAGTAAAACTGCATTCTCTCTCTCTCTCTCTCTCTCTCTCTCTCTCTCTCTCTCTCTCTCATTTCACACTGCTCTCTTAAGCTTCCCCTTTTGTATGTTTTCATGAAAGTTGGGCATAATCTATCTCTGATTTATTTTGCCCAATCTTTATCTAATTCATACTTTGTTTGACCTCAATTATGCTTGTTTGACCTCAATTATATGTCACTTTCAAACATGGTTGCTTTTTTTTTTTTTTTTTGCTAACTACCAACTTTATTTACACTGTTTGGGATTAAAGGGGTATGGCATATCTGTATTTCAGCAAGATTAGGAAGACCTAGGGGAAGTTTTGATGTTATCCCTTTCCAAAGCAGCCATATTGATGGATTAAAATTCTTCTACCTTTTCTCATGTAACTTTATTTGGTTATCTAGGGAATTCGATGAAACTTTCACATCCACAAAACAATATTTGTCAGTGATGATATACTTTCAATGTTTTAAAAGAAATGATTCTTTTGTGGGATGCTGAGGCAAAAGGAATGGTGTAACAACATTTAAGTTAGCCTAGTGTATAGTTCCTGTATAAAAACAAACAAACAAACAAACAAACATAAAGTTGATTATTCTACATTAATAGATTATCATAAAAAGTCTTTTTCATGTTTTAGGGTTCTAAGTTAGATTGCATGGCACAACCAATTATGCTATCAGTAGCATAAGTCTGTGATTATTGAATTTCAGTAATAGTTTTGAATAGATTGCAGAAAACATTATATTGCATAGTAAACCTCTAAAGCAGTTTATGATTCGATTTTTCCCATACTGGTTAAAAGTCTTAGGGGAAAAATGAACAGGAACAAACTATTGAAGCAAAGAAAGTAATTTGATTTGATCAAGTTTGAAGCACTGTGGTATAACAATGCATTAGGCAACAAAGAAAACTCTAGTTTTTAGTTGGGTAGGCCAAGTCCTTTCTGTTATTATCTAAATCATTGAACTTCTATAGAACTTTCCTCATGTGTAAAATGTGGAGAAATATTCATATTGGCCAAGAGTGGGTAACACATAATGTGATCCTAACAATTGAGGAAGCTGGGGCAAAATGGTGACTGTGAGTTTGTAGCTAGTTTGGATGATTTTAGGTTACTCTGTTTGATTGTGATCCTGTATGATTTTGGTTTTGTCCCTTTAAATCATTTCACATTTACCATTTTCTATATCAAAAATGAGCATTAATGTATTTTAAAATTGTGTAGTGTTCGATAAATGTGGTTTAATATTAGTATTTCACAAATCCAAAAGGCAGGGGTGCTGCTAAAGCCTATAGCAGGAAGAAAGAAAACTATATACCCAAACAAATATGTATTATATAAAACTTTACCTAGGCGTGTACTAATGCTGTATCTTTATTCCAGACCAAGGAATTAAAGATGTGGTATGTCTGTCCTCCAGCTAGTCCACATAAATCTAGAAAGTCTTTGGATGTGATTCATATCCAGAGCAGCCATGTTGTTGGATTAAAATTCCTCTACAGTTTTCTTTACTTTATCAAATGTCATTGTGCCAACATAGCTCAAAGTAACTGCTAGATCTTTTAAAGTTTATATAGAATATTATATATTAGTAACACAACTTAACCAAAATGTCATTGAAGAACATAAGAAAAATAAGGTTGCCACCACACTTAAGAGTATATTAAGTGACTTGTTACATTGCCATTTTGGGGAAAGAAGTCATGTAACTTCTTAGCTGGACTGTTGGTGATAGATGATATTGTATCATCCAGATTGTTGATAATGAATTAAAATTTGTAAAATTATATTCATAGAAGTTTTGCTGGTGACTTTACAATTTACTGTGTTTCAAAAATTTTGAAGAGTTTCAAAATTTCAGTAGCAATAATTGAACATAGAATGCTGTGTGTGCATGTAATAAGATAAAACTAACTTGTTACTTTAATAGTAAGCAATTAGAAGTACATAAATAAACAATCTTAGCAAAACAGTGGTGAAACAAATGAGAATGCTTATACAAAACTGTGATCTGAAAATATTCACAGATATACATCAAGAAAGGTTAGTCATTAGTCAGTTATATTGAATGATAGAAGCCATTTCTTACTTTCTTTCTATAGAAATGTTTTTCACCATATTACATATTAGCAGAGTAGTTTAACTTTTTAAGATTTTATTTGTTCACACATTTTAATTGACAAATAAAATATTAGCTGATGTGATAATTACAAATGCTTGAATTGTTCCAACATAATTTCTTGACTTTTCTTGACCTGTTTAGAGAAAGAAAAAAATTCAGATATCCACTGCCTTTTCTTCTTGATTTCAGAATGATACAAAATGAAATATACTTAAAATTGCTCTATTTACATTGAGTAAAGTTCAATTTGCATAACTATTAGTTACTTGCTGAGTCAACCCACAATCTATAAAAACCTCTAAGAAACTGAAAGTTTGGAAATTTTGTCATGAAATATTATTGTGATACTAATTAATTAGTATAATTATAGTTGAAATAAAATTGCGAGAAGTGTGACACAAAAATGATAATTTGTAAACGCATTAGAAATTAGACAATTGGCTTTATATATGACACCCTTCACAATAGTCACAAATAATATAAAATAAACCAAGCAAGTGAAATATGTATATGATTGGAAGTCAAGTCTCTGAAGAAAGAAATCCAAAAAGACCTCAGAAAATGGAAAGAGGTCCTATGCTCATGAATAAGCAAGATTAACATAGCAAAATTAGTCATCTTGCCAAAAGCAACTTACAGATTCAATGCAATCCTTTTCCAAATCCCAACTCAATTCTTCACAGAGATAGAAAGAACAATTTTCAAATGCATCTGAAAAACAACAACAATAAAAACAGGATAGCGAAAACTATTCTCAACCATAAAAGAACTTCTGGGGGAAATTACAATCCCTGACTTCAAGCCATACTACAGAGCAATAGTGATAAAAACATCATGCTATTGGTACAGAAACAGGAAGGCAGATCAATGGATGCACACAAGACCCACTTGTACTCTTTGGTTGGTGATGTAGTCCCTGGGAGCTCTGGGGGGTCTGGTTGGTTGATACTGTTGTTCTTCCTATGAGGTTGCAAACACCTTCAGGTCCTTCAGTCCTTTCTCTAATTCCTCCAATGGAGACCCTGTGCTAATTCCATTGGTTAGCTGTGAGCATCTGCCTCTGCATCAGTCAGGTTCTGGCAGAGCCTCTCAGGAGACAGGTGTATCAGGCTCCTGTCAGCAAGCACTTCTTGGCATCTTCAATATTGTCTGAGTTTGGTGTCTGTATATAAGATGGATCCCCAGGTGGGACAGTCTCTGTGCCATACTTTGTCTCTGTATTTCCCCCCTTGAGTATTTTGTTTCCTTTTCTAAGAAGTCCTGGAGCATTAGTACTTCCAAACGTTAGTCTTCCTTCTTCTCAAGGTTCATGTGGTCTGTGAATTCTATATTGGGTATTCTGAGCTTTTGGGCTAATATTCACTTTTCAGTGAGTGCATAACATGTGTGTTCTTTCGTGACTGGTTACTGTTGGCATTCATACTGTAGGCTTTCCATGGAGATCTCTAGCCTGGTTAAGTGCATGGTTTCATACAAAGGGGAAAGATCACCGACAGGGATGGGGAACTGCTTCCACAGACTCTGCTGCTGGTGTTGCTCTGCCTCCTGTTCCACAACTGCTGCAGGATGTTGGGCAGGGCTGAGGCAGCAAGAGAATGACTAGCCAGCTTGGAGTACAGGGGAGCTTCTGGAGGTGATTTCAGTTATTACTATGTACAATTTTCTGAAGAACCACCAGACTGATTTCCAGAGTGGTTGTACCAGCTTGCAGTACCACCAACAATGGAGAAATGTTCACCTTTCTCCACATTATAGCCAGCATCTGCTGTCACCTGAGTTTTTGATCTTAACCATTCTGACTGATGTAAGGTAGAAACTCAGCATTGTTTTGATTTGTATTTCCTTGAAGACTAAAGAAGTTGAAAGTTTCTTTAGGTACTTCTCAGTCATTCGATATTCCTTAGTTGTGAATTTTTTGTTTAGCTCTGTATCCCAATTGTTAATAGAATTATTTGATTCTCTTCAGTCTTTTGTATATATTGGATATTAACCCTCTATGGGATACAGGATTGGTAAAGATCTTTTCCCAATCTGTTGGTTGCCATTTTGTCCTATTGACAGTGTCCTTTGCTTTACAGAAGTTTTGCGATTTTATGAGGTCACGTTTGTCTGTTGTTGATTTTACAGCATACGCCATTGGTTTTCTTTACAGGAAATTTTTTCTTTGTGTTTAGTTTCTGTTTTTAGGAAGCAGGTGTTGGGACTATTGATTGGTAGTTTATAAAATTTATGTAAATTTAAGGATTTCTAAATATATCATTAAAAATATACAAAGCTTTGATGTTATAGTTGTAGTAAATCAAAAACTGTGTTCAGGTCTCTGATTGGGGGAAGGCAAAAGAATAAGAAGTGGGAAGGACAGAGTGAGAAGAGTTAAGAAGGAAGAAAATAGAAAGAAGAATAATGGCACTCCTTGGGCAAAAAGAGTACTTGAACTGAGAGCTTGCATCTATTGCTGACTCCAATTCCTTATCAGATTACCACCACTCCATTCACACCTTCTCCAGACCCTCCTCATTCTAAGGCTGGACCTCATTAGTTGTGCCTATGTTTACTTAGATCTATTTACTGGCTCTTAATAGATCTCTGGCAGTAAGTGATAGCTTTAAATTCTCTTATAAGACCTGTTACATGTAGTTTTAAAAATCATGCCTCCCCATGCCTGGTCTCCTTTCCCAGTTCTGTAGCCCTTCATAACTTAGCTCCACTCTGCTGCTAGATCCACTTCCATCCTGCCTGTTCCTCCTTTCCTGATATCGAAAAAGTCTGTCTGGCCCTGGTTCCCACAGCTGGCTTCCTTAGCTGGTTAAACCTGTCCTTCCTGAGAACAACTGGAGCTACCGCTGTAGTTCCACAGAATGACCATCCTGGAGGTTGGATACACCAACCACCAATGACTACTCTGAGGTTTCACCCTCTCTCTAAATTTTCACAAATAGAAAACACCAGATAGTCTTAATATTTAATATGAGCCAGAATTGTATCAGTATATATTAAACCCTAATGATCATGTGCAAAGAACACACAACTCAGTTATAGTGTTTTTAAATGGGACACTTATATTGGGCAAATATACCACCACATCACTATATCTTCCAGTTGCAGATCCACTGCAACTTGAAGCTCCTCCAGGCCCTGAGGTTCTATTCTCTTCCACCTCTTATTCATCCTTGTTCTTCCTCTCTCCATCCCTCCATCTCATTGTCTTCACTTCCTCCTTCCTCTCTCTTCTTCTTTAAAATTTCCAGCCCCACCTTTCCATTTCACTACCCAATCACAGGCTCTAGCTTTTATTTGACCAGTTACAATGGGGAGAAAGTTCACATGGAGTCACCTGAGTATGTGATCTGCTCCTCACCAGGGGCAGCCCCTCTCCAGGAAGCAGAATTAGCACCAAAGTAAAAATAGCATCAGGGCAAACCAAACAAAGATCCATGACCTCACTGATTTCGAGTAATTGGCTAGGTTTTCAGTAACAGGCATGATTTCTCTCTTGTTTAGTGATTCTTGAACCCAAAAACAACTGCTGATTACCACAAAATAATGCATGCCACTAATGCATCCTTATGGTTACTGTGTCAGGCTGGCCATTCTTGTGGCATCACATGTGGCACATGTGCCATGTTGTTCATAGGCTTCAAAAATGCATAGAAAGTTGGTTCCTTCCCTCCTTTGGAGGTCTTCATTGTATAATCTGGTATTATGAATGCAAATTCTTCGGAAGGAGGTATTCAAGTCAGTTCTTGGTCAGAGTGTTTAGGGACTTTGGTAATGTTGTCTTCAGTTACAAGGACTTGCCTCCTTCCTCTTGTGGGAAACTAAGAGCAATAACAACATTCCAAAAATGTTTTTGTTTGTGTTTGTTTTATTTTGTTGCTCTTGATTCTTTTCCTTTTTTAAAAAGACAGAGTCTCGCTGTTTATCGCTGTCTGGGAGACCAAATTTTTAAAATTATAAAACATTTGTGTCATAGTATTCTTTTAAGAAAAGTTTTACTGATATAAGTACATGAATATTACTAATATTTCTATTAAATTACAAAAGGTAAGTTGTATAATTCAAAAGTCTATAAGTTGCTTAGTGTACAAGGCACTAATTTTCTCTTTGGTGCTACATAAAAGGTGTGCGGGGTCTCCAGTTGTTTCATAATTGTTATGTGACATGATAATAATAATATTTGTAACCTTCAGTCTTTATTTTCAACATGAAGGGATTTAGAATCACCATAGAAACATCACCTAAAATGTGTTGGCAAGAGAGATGATAGATTAAGCTAATTGAATAATGCATTAATGCACCTTAAATTTGTGCATTACCATCCCATCAACTGGTGTTCTTGAATAGATAATGAAAAAATGAGCCTTCTAGGCATGACAGGGATTTTTCACCTGTGTCTACTCACCAATATTCTTCCCTAAATATGACCTGAATGATGACTTCACTAGTCAATATAGCAACAGTGATGAGGAAAATCACAGAAAACTCCACTCTTAGATGAAAAACCACTGCCACTCAAAGGCTTCTGGAAGAAAGAGAATCACTTTACTCCAGCGAAGAGCTTCCTAAGAGATTTTACAATACCATGTGGTTAGCTTTAAATACAGGTCCATACAAGCAAAAATAAATTGACTATATCTAAATAGCCAAAGGAATCTACATGTTACTACAGAGATACTTGCTCATTCATGGTCATTGCAGCTATATTTTTAGTAGACAGAAATTTGAAATTGGTTAAATTGCAAATTAAATTAAAGGTCTCTGAGGGATATCCTGAAAGTTCAAATCAATTTAAGTTACTGAGACATTTCTCGAAGTAAAGTGTGTATCTGAGGATATAGTTTAGCTTATTGATAGATCATTTATGTAGTGTATGCAAGACTGGAGGTTCATTCTCTCTCTCTCTCTCTCTCTCTCTCTCACTCTCTCTCTCTCTCTCTCTCTCTCTCTCTCTCTCCCTCTCTTTCTCTCTCTCTCTGTGTGTGTGTGTGTATCAAATTTATACAAATAGGACACTTTAAATAATTGAAACAAGCTCTTTTTTTTAACTACCAGATATTCTTTCTTATTACTCTCCTAGCTCTTATAATAAATATGTGCTTACACAAATTTTTCTGGAAATATTGCCTTATCATCAGCCTATTCCGTATCATGTATTTGAAATTATTCTCTTTGTCCTTTTAATAGCCCAAAGAGAGCTAAATTTGGGACATATTAAAATGATGTAATATGAACCTCTGTTCATGGTCTTTTCTTATTATTATAAGAGAATGGTTTTGTTGTCGGGATTTGTTGTTGATGGTACTTGTGCCATATACCTAAAGAGTGCACATGTATCTGATAATATGAAGACAATAAAAAGGCGTTGAAATATGAACTTCAAATAAATATAAAACATAAAAATATAAAAATATGTATTTATGTTTTATTTCTCAAATTCATCCAACCATACTTTAATATGACATAATATAATTAACTTCCAGAGCCAATTTTGTTTTAGGCATTTTCTTATATAAAAGCAAGAAAAAATCTATTAATTAAAAAATAAAAACCAAGGTTTTTGATTTGTCCTAATTTTTTAAAATTTTTTTCCTCCATCTTTATTAACTTGGATATTTCTTATTTACATTTCAATTGCTATTCCTTTTCCAGGTTTCCAGGACAAAATACCCGTAATCTTTCCCACTCCCCTTCTATATGGGTGTTCCCCTCCCCATCCTTCCCGCATCACAACACTCCCCCCAACAATCACATTCACTGGGGGTTTATTCTTGGCAGGACCAAGGGCTTCCTCTTCCACTGGTGCTCTTACTAGGATATTCATTGCTACCTATGCGGTTGGAGCCCAGGGTCAGTCCATGTGTAGTCTTTGGATAGTGGCTTAGTGCCTGGAAGCTCTGGTTGGTTGGCATTGTTGTTTATATGGTGTGTCGAGCCCCTTCAAGCTCTTCCAGCCCTTTCTCTGATTCCTTCAATGGGGGTCCCATTCTCAGTTTAATGGTTTGCTGCTGGCCTTTGCCTATGTATTTGTCATACTCTGGCTGTGTCTCTCAGGAGAGATCTACATCCGGGTCCTGTCAGCCTGCACTTCTTTGCTTCATCCATTTTATCTAGTTTGGTGGCTGTATATGTATGGGCCACATGTGGGGTAGGCTCTGAATGGGTTTTCCTTCAGCCTCTGTTCTGAACTTTGCCTCCCTATTCCCTCCCAAGGTTATTCTTATTCCTCTTTTAAAGAAGGAGTTAAGCATTCGCATTTTGATTATCTTTTTTAAGTACTCAAAATAAACATATAGAATACAATGTAATTATCAGCACCAACGTGCTCTTATAATTATATGAGGAAATGAAACTAATAAGGGACTGGCATGAAAAGACTAGGTTACTATTTGTTAGTACAACCAATGATAAAATTACTGATCTCCTTAAATACCTGCTACTATTAATTATACAGGTTCTGGCAATGAAATTGTAAAAATTATTAATAGTCGTTGATACTAAATGTAAAAATGACATGGAAAGTTTGAAAACGGAACTACTCATAGAAGTAGAAATACACCATTAATATTGTCAATAGGTAGAAGGGATAGAATGTAATGAGCCTAATACATGTTGACTTACATTAGAAAGATATTTAATTTAAGTTTCAAATAATGTTCAAGGATTTCGATTATCATATATCTATCACAGGGAAGCAAAGAATAACAAGATTTTAGAAGGTATGTCTATGTTTATGGCAATTCTCTTTCCAATAAAAAGTTCTTAGTAGGTATTATTTATTAGCTTGATTTTATAATTACTACAATTAAGAGAGAAGAATCTTTAAAAATCATATATATATGTATATATGTATATATATGGTACATATTTTAACTGATTTTGAAAATAAACAATAGAAAAGCACCTTCAAATATCTAATAATAATTTATCATTAAAAATTTGATTAATTTTGTGATTTAAATAATCAAGTCCATTGATTGATTAAGAGAGTGAGTGATTGACAGATTCTCTTGTAGTTCAGGCTGATCTGAGTGACCTTAAAATTCTGATCTTCCTCCTACTGAATAGGGATAGCAGGTATGTTCCACCACACCAGGTTTATGTGGTACTGGGAATAAAATCCAGGGCTTTGAACACACTATACAAGCATTTTATCAGACAAGTAGCCTTCTAAGTGCTCAGGTTTATTTTTGTGTACTAATGTGAACAACTGTTCTATTGGATTAGCACACAGGAGTAGTTTACCTTGAAGTTGCACTTTATTTATATTGTGCATCTTATTATGTCAGAGTATTGTTTTCTTTTAGCTTGGTATTATTGTATCCTTTAATATAAGTACAATTTATATGGGAAAATCACATATGGAATAAAACAATGCAGTAAACAACTAACCATATTTTCTTAATTGCTCAATATTTTAGTTATTATTTACCTTTGACATTTTGTAGCTAGTAATATTATTAGTTTATGACAATGATGCTAAACTGCAGGGAATATGTCACAAATACCTGAGAGCAGAGGTAAAACAAACTCTTCTGCTTCAAGTGACCCACCTGGTGGCCTCATGACACACAAAGTCAGAAGTCCTCTGGGACAGGAAAACTCTGGTTTCTTGCTGCACCCAGAGTTGAACCATGCCCACAGCTCTCTGTACCCAAATTTCATGGAGGCGAGAGCTGGACTCTTAGAAGTGTGGACAATCCTGAGAGCTCGGGGAAATCACCACTTTTGCCCACATTTCTGGACCAATAGGAACCTGCCTAATGCCCTCTGGATACTGGAATATAGGAGTAGTCAGCAGCAGGAACCTTCTGCTTCCTGCCTGTGTCCATACTGAAAGCCATTCGCCTGGAGTACTGACACACCTGAGAGCAGAGGTAAGACCAATTCTTCTGCTCTAAGCAACCTGCCTGGATGCTTTAAGACACACAAACCCAGTAAGAGCTCTCTGTTCCCAGATCTGGCTAAAAGAAAACAGGTCTACAGGAATGCTGACACACAGGCTTACAAGAAGGTCAAACCATGCTAAGAGACAGCCAGAAAAGCTGACACCAGACACAACCTGATGGTGAGAGGTAAGCACAGAAACATAAGCAACAGAAACCAAGACTACCTGGCATCGTGAGTGCCCAGTTTTCCCACCAAAGCAAATACTAGATAAGCCAACAACAATGGAAAGCAAGGTTTAGATTTAAAATCACACCTCATGATGTGTGCTAGAGGACTCTAAGATAGTCATAAATAATTCCCTTAGAGAAATACAAGACAATGCAGATAAACAAGTAGAAGCCATTAAAGAAGAAATATAAAAATCCCATAAAGAAATAAAGGATAACACAAATAGGTAAAGGAATTGAACAAAAGCTTCCAGGATTTAAAAATGGAAATAGGAACAATAAAGAAAGCACAAAGGGAGATAACCCTGGAGATAGAAAACTTAGGGAAGAGATCAGGAGTCATACATGCAAGCATCACCAACAGAATACAAGAGATAGAAGAGAGAATCTTACAGGCAGAAGATACCATAGAAAACATTGACACAACCATCAAAACTAATGTAAAACACAAAAAGCTCCTAACACAAAGGAGAGAGAGAATTCCATAATTCCACATCTAACAACAGAAATAACAGGAAGCAACAATCTCTATTCTTAAATATCTCTTAGCATCAATGGACTTGATTTCACAATAAAAAGACATAGACTAACAGACTGGATCTGTAAAGAGGACCCAGAATTTTGCGGCATACAGCAAACATAAACATACCTCAGTGACAAAGAAAGACACTACATCAGAGTAAAGCGCTAGAAAACAATTTGCCAAGCAAATGATCCCAAGAAATAAGCTGGAGCTGCCATTGTAATATAGAATAGAATTGACTTTCACCAAAAGCTTTCAAAAAATATAAAGAAGGACACTTCATATACATCAAAGGAAAAATCCACCAAGATGAACTCATTTTTAAATAACTATGCTCCAAATGCAAGGGCATCTATAATCATAAAAGAAACCTTACTAAAGCTCAAAGAATAAATTGCACCTCAAACAATAATAGTAGGAAATTTCAATACCCCTCTATCATTAACGCACAGACCATGGAAACAGAAAATAAATACAGACGTGGTGAAACTAGCAGAAGTTATGAACCAAATGGATTTAACAGATATTTATACAACATTTCATCCTAAAACAAAAGAATAGACATTCTTCTCAGTACCTCATGGTACTGTCTCCAAAACTGACCATGTAATCGGTCACAAAACATTCCTCAGAGATACAAGAAGATAGAAATAATCCCATGCATCCTGTCAGATCACCATGGACTAAGGCAGGTCTTCAATAACAAACATAACAACAGAAAGTCAACATAAACATGGAAGTTGAACAAAGTTCTATTCAATGATAACTTGGTTAAGAAAGAACCAAAAGGAAAGAAAGAAATTAAAGACTTTTTAGAATTGAATGAAAATGAAGGCACAGCATGCCCAAACATATGGAACATAATGAAAGCAGTGCTAAGAGGAAAACTCATAGATATTATTGCCTCCAAAAAAGAAACAAGAGAGACTATACATTAGCAGCTTGACAGCACAAGTAAAAGCTCTAGAGCAAAAAGAAGCAAATGAACACAAGAGGAATATAAGGCAGGAAAAATTTAAACTCAGGGCTGAAATCAAACAAGTAGAAACAGAAAGGAGTATATGAGGAAACAAGAAAACCAGGAGCTGCTTCTTTGAGAAACTCAACAAGATAGATGAACCCTTAACCAGAATAAACAGAGGGCTTAGAGAGTGTACTGAAATTAACAAAATTAGAAAAGAAAAGGGAGACATAACAACAGAATCGGAGGAAATTAAACACACACACACACACACACACACACACACACACACACACACACAAAAGTAAAAGCAAACCCAGTACAAAAGCATATATGCAACAAAAATGTAAAATCTGGTAGAAATGGAGTATTTTCTAGACAGAAAGCAGGTATCAAAATTAAATCAGGATCAAATAAACCATCTAAACAGTCCCATAACTCCTAAAGAAATAGAAGCAGTTATTAAAAGTCTTCCCACCAACAAAAGCACAGGATGAGATAGGTATAGTGCAGAATTCTATCAGACATCAATAGATGACCTCATACCAATCCTGCCCTAACTATTCCACAAAATAAAAATAGATGGAGCACTATCCAAATCCTTCTATGAAGCCACAATTACAGTTATACCTAAACAACACAAAGAACCAACAAAGAAAGATAACTTTAGGACAATTTCCCATATGAATACTGAGGCAAAAATACTCAATAAAATTCTTGCAAACTGAATCCAAGAACACATCAAAATGATCATCCATCGTGATCAAGTAGGCTGTATCCCAGGAATGAAGGGATGGCTCAATATTCTGAAATCTATCTATGTAACCCCCTATAGAAATAAACTGAACAACAACCCAAAAACCCATGATCATTTCAAAAGATGCTCATAAAGCATTCAACAAAATACCACAACCCTTAATGATAAATGTCTTGGAAAGATGAAGAATTTAAGGCTCCTACCTAAATATAGTAAAAGCAATATGCAGCAAACCATACCAACAATAAACTATATGGAGGGAAAAATTGAATCAATCCCACTAAAATCGAGGACTAGACAGGCTGCCCACTCTCTCCCTACCTATTCAATATAGTGTTAGAAGTCCTAGCCAGAACAATCAAAGAATAAATGGTGGTCAAAGGGGTACAATTTGAATGGAGGAAGTAAAAGTACCACTATTTGCAGATGAGATGATAGAATACTTAAGTGACCTCAAAGGTTCCACCTGAGAACTACTAAGCCTGATAAACAACTTCAGCAAAGTGTTGGGGTATAAATTTAACTCAAACAAATCAGTAGCCTTCTTCTACTCAAGGGTTAAACAGGTTGAGAAAGAAATTAGGGAAAGTACACCCTTCATAATACTCACAAATAACATCAGATACTTCGGTATGATTCTTACCAAGCAAGTGAAAGATCTGTAGAAGAATTTCAAGTCTCTGAAGAAAGAAATTGAAGAAGATCTTAGAAGATGGGAAGAACTCCCATAATCATGTATTGGCAGGGTTAAAGTAGTAAAAATGGCCATTTTTCCAAAAGCAATCTATAGATTCAATGGAATCCTCATCAAAATTCCAACTCAATTCTTCATAGTTAGAAAGATGAATTTGCAAATTAATTTGGAATAACAAAAGACCTATGATAGTAAAAACTATCGTAAAACAATAAAAGAACTTCTAGAGGATTCTCCATCCCTGATCTCAAACGGTATTATAGAGTAATAGTGATACAAACTGCATGGTACAGAAACAGGCAAGTAGATCAGTGGAATAGAATTAAAAACCCAGAAATAAACACACACAGCTATTGATCTTTGACAAAAGGCTAAAACCATCCAGTGGAAAACAGATAGCATTTTCAACAAATGATGCTGGTTCCACTGGAGGTCTGCAGGTATAAGAATGCATATTGTCCTATTCTTATCTCCCTTTAAAGACCTTAAGGCCAAGTGGATCAAGACCCTCCATATAAAACCTGATACTCTCAAGCTAATCGAAGAAAAAGTGGGGAAGAGCCTCGAATGCATGAGCACTGGGGAAAATTTCCTGAAGAAATCACCAATGGCTCATGCTCTAAGATCAAGAATCGACAAATGAGACCTCATAAAACTGCAAACCTTCTGTATGGCAAAGGAAACTGTCATTAGGACAAAAATGGCACCCAGCAGATTGGGAAAAGATCTTTACAAATACTACATCTGATAAAGGATGAATATCCAAAATATATAAAGCACTCCAGAAGTTAGACTTCAAAGAATCAAATAACCCTAATAAAAATGGGGTGAAGAGCTAAACAAAGAATTTCTAGCTGAGGAATGTCGAATGGCTGAGAAGTACCTAAAGAAATGTTTAACATCCTTAGTCATTATGGAATCGCAAATCAAAGCAACCCTGAATCTCCATCTCACACCTATCAGAATGGCTAAAATAGAAAACTCAGGTGACAACAGATGCTGGCAAGGACGTGGAGAAAGAGGAACACTCCTCCATTGTTGGGATTGCAAACTTGTACAACCACTCTGGAAATCAGACTCGAAGTTCCTCAGAAAATTAGACATTGAAATACCTGAGGACCCAGCTATACCACTCCTGGGCAGGTACCCCAAATATGCTCCAACATATAACTAGAGACATGCTCCACCATGTCCATAGCAGCCCTATTTATGATAGCCAGAAGTTGGAAAGAATCCAGATGCCCTTCAACAAAGGAATGGGTACAGGAAACGTGGTACATCTACATAATGAAATACTTCTCAGGTATCAAAAACAATGACTTCAAGAAATTTATAGGCAAATGAATGGAACTAGAAAATATCATCCTGAGTGGATGTGGATGCTTCATTCCCTCTTAGAAGGGAGGACAAAATACTCATGGGAGGAAATACAGGGACAAAGAATGGAGCAGAAATTGAAGAAAAGGCCATCCTGAGACTGTCCCTTCTGAGGGATCCATTCCACCTTCAGACACCAAACCCATATACTATTAGAGATGCCAAGAAGTGCATGCTGACAGGAGCCTGATATAACTGTCTCCTGAGATGCTCTACCAGAGCTTGACAGATACACAGGTGGAGGCTTGCAGCCAGCCATTGAACTAAGAAAGGGGTCACCAATGGAAGTGTTATGTAAAGGACTGATGGAGCTGAAGGAAGAACAAGAAGAACAACAATATCAATAAACCAACATCCCTCCACCAAGAGGTCCCAGGGATTAAACCACCATCACAAGAATATACACTGAGGGGCCTATGGTTCCATCTGCATATGTAACAGAAGATATCTTTGTAGCACATCAATGGGAGGAGAGGACATTGGTCTTATGAAGGCTCCATGCCCCATTTTATAGGAATATCAGGGTGGGGAGGTGGGAACCAGTGGGTGGGTGAGGGAGCACCCTCACAGATGCAAGAGGGATAGGATAGTGGGGTTCTGTAGGTGAACCCTGGGAATGAGATAACATCTAAAATTTAAAGAAAAAATCCAATAAAAGAAAAAAATTAAAAAAGAAAGGAGCAAAGAAAGAAATCTTTTAATACATTTATTTATTTATTTATCTATTTATTTTTATACTCCTGATTTTATTTCCCTCCTGGTAAACCCCACAAAGGGTTTCACATCGCAAACCTCCTCACCATTCTCCTGCTCTGCCTCCACAATTTTCACATGGATGTTCCTACCCCATCCACCCCACCAGACCTTTAAACTTCCTGGGCCTCCCATCTCTTGATGGATAGGTGCATCTTCCCTGATTGAACCTAGCCCTGGGAGTCCTCTGCTGTACATGTTTTGGAGGCCTTATCTGAGCTGGTATGTGCTGCCTGGTTGGTGATCCAGTGTTTGAGAGATCTCCAGGTCAATTGAGATTGCTGGTCCTCCTACAGGCTTGCCCTCCTCCTTATCTTCCTCCAGCTTTTTCCTAATTCAACCATAGGGATTAGCAGCTTCTGTTCTTTGCTGGGGTGCACATATCTGCATCTGAATGTTTCAGCTTCTTCTTGGGTTTTTTGAAGAGCAGTCATGGTAGGTCCCTTTTTGTGAAAACCCCATACAATCAGTAATAGTGTCAGGTCTTGGGGGATCTCCTTTTCAGTTGGAACCCACTTTGGGCCTGTCACTAGACATTTTTTCAGTCTTTTCTCCATTTCCATCCCTGCATTTCCTTCAGATGGGAATAGTTATGTGTCAGTTTTGGTTGTGTGATAGCAACCCTACCCCTCACTTGATGTCCTATCTTCTGCTGGATGTGAATTCAGTAAGTTCCCTCTCACTACTTTAGGGCCTCTCATCTAGGGTCGCTCCACCATTGACTTCTAGGAGTCTCTCACTTTCCAGGTCTTTGATACATTCTAGGGTGTCTTCCCAACCTCTTTTCCTCCCTAAGTAATCTGTTTTCATTCTTTCTGCTGGCCAACAGGGCTTCAGTCGTTCCCCAACCAGCGGCAATACCAGATCATTTTCCACATCCCTGCCCCCCATTCCCTTCCCATTTTCCTCTCCTGTGCCTTGCTCCCTACCCCTTTTTGTTGCTTTCTTTTCCCTCCCAAGTAGAACTGAGGCATCCTCACTTGAGCCTTTCAGCTTGTTGAGTTTTGTGGACAGTGTATTGGGTATTCTGTACATTTTTTTCCTAATATTCACTTATTAGTGAGAACATACCATGCATGCCTTTGGGTCTGAGTTACCTCAATCAGGATGTCATTTTATAGTTTCATCCATTTTTCTGAAAACTTAAAGATGTCCTCATTCTTTTTTGTTTTATATTTTTAATTTATCTATTTATCTATTTATTTTCCATTTTTTTGAATTGGGTATTTCTTATTTACATTTCCAATGTTAACCCCTTTCCCACTTTTCTGTTCATCAGCCCCCTAACCTTTCCACTCCCCTTATAGAAAGGTGTCTCCCCACCCCATCCACCCTAACTTACTGCCCCCCGACATTCCCTTACACTGGGGTTCCAACCTTGGCAGGACAAAGGGCTTCTCCTTCCATTGGTGACCAGCAAGGCCATGCTCTGCTACATATGCAGTTGGAGCCATAGGTCAGTCCATGTATAGTCTTTGGGTAGGGGTTAGTCCCTGGAAGCTCTGGTTGTTTGGCATTGTTGATCTTATGGGGTTGCAAGACCCTTCAGTTCTTTCAGTTTTTTCTCTAATTCCTTCATCTGGGGTCCTGTTCTCAGTTAAGTGGTTTGCTGCTAGCATTTGCCTCTGTATTTGACATGTTCTGGCTGTGTCTTTCAGGAAAGATCTATATCTGGTTCCCATCAGCATGCACTTCTCAGCTTCATTCATCTTATCTAGTTTTGGTGGCTGTGTATATATGGGGACACGTAGGGCAAGCTCTGAATGGCTGCTCCTTCAGTCTCTGCTCTAAACTTTGTATCCCTATCTCCTCCTATGGATATTTTTGTTCCCCTTTTTAAGAAGGAATGAAACATCCACATTTTGATCATCTTTTTGAGTTTCAGGTGATCAACACATTACATCTTGAGTAATACAAAATTTTGTGCTAATATCCACTTGACAGTGAGTGTGTTTTTCTGTGATTGGGTTACCTCAATTAGGATGATATTTTCTAGTTGCATCCATTTGCCTATGAATTTCATGAAGTCATTATTTTTGATAGCTGAGTAGTACGTCATTGTGTAGATGTACCACAATTTCTGTATCCATTCCTCTGCTGAAGGGCATCTGGGTTCTTTCCAGCTTCTGGCTATTAAATAAGGCTGCTATGAACATAGTGGAGCATGTGTCTTTGTTATATGTTGGAGCATCTTTTGGGTATATGCACAGAAGAGTTATAGCTGGGTCCTGAGTTAGGGCAATGTCCAATTTGCTGAGGAACCTCAAGAATCTGTTGTCACCTGAGTTTTTTTTATCTTAGCCATTCTAACTGGTGTGAGGTGGAATCTCAGAGATCTTTTGATTTACATTTCCCTGATGATTAAGGATGTTGAACATTTCTCCAGGTGCTTCTCAGGCATTTGATAAGCTATTGGTGTTCTGTACAGGAAATTTTCCCCAGTGTCCATGTATTCAAGAATCTTCCCCACTATTTCTTCTATAAATTTGAGTGTATGTGGTTTGATGTGGAGATCTTTGATCCACTTGAACTTAAGATTTATACAGGGCAATAAGAATGGATCAATTTGCTTTCTTCTACATGCTGACCTCCAGTTGAACCAGCGCCATTTGTTGAAAATGCTATCTTTTTTGCATTGGATGGTTTTGGCTCCTTTGTCAAAAATCAAGTAACCAAAGGTGTGTGAGTTCATTTCTGGGACTTCAATTCTATTTCACTGATCTATCTTTCTGTCTCTGTACCAATACACTACAGTTTTTATCACTATTGCTCGGTAATAGTGCTTGAGTTCAGGAAAAGTGATTCCCCCAGAAGTTCTTTTATTGTTAAGGATAGTTTTAGATATCATGGGTTTTTTGTAAATCCAAATGAAATTACAAATTGTTCTTTCTTATTCTATGAAAAATTGAATTGGAATTTTGATGGGCATTGCATTGAATCTGTAGATTGCTTTTGGTAAATGGCCATTTTTTCTATATTAATCCTGCCAATCCATGAGCATGTTTGGCCTTTCCATCTTCTGAGATCTTAAATTTCTTTCTCCAAAGACTTGAAGTTCTTATCATACAGATCTTTCACTTGATTTGTCAAAGTCACACCTAGGTATATTATATTATTTAGGGCTATTATGATGGGTGTCATTTCCCTAAATTCTTTCTCAGCCTATTCATCCTTTGAGTAGAGGAAGGCTACTGATTTGTTTGAGTTAATTTTATGCCAAAATATTTGCTGAAGTTGTTTATCAGGCTTAGTAGTTCTCTGGTAGAACTTCTGAGATGACTTAAGGATACTATCATTTCATCTGCAAATAGTGATACTTTGACTTCTTCTTTTCCAATTTGCATCCCTTTGACCTCCTTTTGTTGTCTGATTGCTCTAGCAAGGACTTTGAGAACTGTATTGAATAAGTAGGCAGAGTGGGCAGCCTTGTCTAGTCCATGATTTTAGTGGGATTGCTTCAAGTTTCTCTCTGTTTAGTTTAATGTTAACTACTGATTTGCTGTATATGGCATTTACTATGTTTAGAGATGGGCCTTGAGTATCTTTTCTTTCCAATACTTTTTTGATGAAGGGGTGTTGAATTTTGTCAAATGCTTTCTCAGCATCGAAGGGAATGATCATATGATTTTTGTCTTTGAGTTTTTTTCAGATAGTAGATATTGTTAATGGATTTCCCTATATTAAACCATCCCTGCATCCCTTGGGTGAAGCCTACTTGGGCATGATCGATGATCCTTTGGATGTATTCTTAGATTTGGTTTGCAAGAATTTTATTGAGTATTTTCTGTCGGTATTCATAAGGGGAATTGGCCTGAAGTTCTCTTTCTTTGTTGGGTCTTTGTGTGGTTTCAGTATAAGGGTAATTGTGGTTTCATAGAAGGAATTGGGTAGTGCTTCTTCTGTTTCTATTTTGTGGAATAGTTCGGACACTATTGGCATGAAGTCTTCTATGAAGGTCTGATAGAATTCTGAACTAAACCTATCTGGTCTTGGCATCTTTTTGGTTGGCAGACTTTTTTTTTTTTTTTTTTGGTTCTTTTTTTCGGAGCTGGGGACCGAACCCAGGGCCTTGTGCTTCCTAGGCAAGCGCTCTACCACTGAGCTAAATCCCCAACCCCAGTTGGCAGACTTTTTATGGCTGTTTCTAATTCTTTAGGAGTTAACAGGCTGTTTAAATGGTTTGTCTTTTCCTGATTTATCTTTGGTACCTGGTATTTGCCTAGAAAATTTTCAATTTCCTCCAGATTTTCAAGTTTTCTTGAATATAGGTTTTTGTAGTAGGATCTGATGTTTTTTGAGATTTCCTCAGATTCTGCTGTTATGTCTCCCTTTTCATTTCTGATTTTGTTAATTTGGACACACTCTCTGTGCCCTATGCTTAATCTGGCTAAGGGTATACCTATCTTGTTGATTTTCTCAAAGAACCAGCTCTTGGTTTTGTTGATTCTTTTTACTTGGTTGATTTTGGCCCTGAGTTTGATTATTTCCTCCATTCAACTCCTCTTGGGTGTAATTGCTTTCTTTTGTTCTAGAGCTTTACAGTGTGCTTCTCAACCTGATGATATATGTGCTTTCCTGTTTCTTTCTACATCCATTCAGAGATATGAGTTTTCTTCTTAGCACAGCTTTCATTGTGTTCATAATTTTGGGTATGTTGTAACTTTATTTTCATTAAATTCTCAGAAGTCTTTAATTTCTTTATTTCTTATTTGATCAATTTATCATTGAGAAGAGGGTTGTTCAACTTCTTTGTATATGTGGGCTTTTTTCCCTTATTGTTGTTATTGAAGTTCAGCCTTAGTACATGGTGATCTGGATGCATGGGATCATTTCTCTCTTCCTGTATCTTCCTGTAAGGCCTGTTTTGTGACTGATTGTACGGTCAATTTTGGAGAAGGTACCATGAGGTTCTGAGAAGAAGATATATCCTTTTGTTTTATGATGGAATTGTCTATAAATAATCTGTGAAGTCCAATTGGATCATGATTTCTGTTAGTTTTTCTCTGTCTGTATTTAATTTCTGTTTCCATGATCTGTCTATTAATGAGAATGGGATGTTGAAATCTCCTACTATTGTTGAGTGAGGTACAATGTCTGCTTTGAGCTTTACTAAGGTTTCTTTTATGAATGTAGGTGCCCTTGTATTCGGTGCATAGTTATTTAGGATTGAGAGTTCATCTTCGAGGATTTTTCCTTTGAAGAATATGAAGTGTCCTTCCTTATATTTTGATGACTTTTGATTGAAAGTTGATTTTATTCGATATTAGAATGACTACTCTAGCTTGCTTCTTTGGAACATTTGAATGGAAAGTGATTTTCCATCCTTTTACTCTGAGGTAGTGTCTTTCTTTGTCTCTGAGGTGTGTTTCTTGTATGCAGCAAAATGTTGGGTTCTTTTTATGCATCCAGTCTGTTAGTGTATATCTTTTTATTAGGGAATTGTGTCCATTGATTTTGAGAGTTATTAAGGAATAGTGATTATTGCTTCCTGTAATTTTCATATTTAAAGGTGGGATTATGTTTGTGTGTTTCTCTTCTTTTGGTTTTGTTGCAAGGAAATTACTTTCTTTCTTTTTCTACGGTGTAGTTCCCTCCTTGTTTTGTGCTTTTCCATCTATTATCCTTTGTAGGCTGTATTTGTTGAAAAATATTGTGTAATTTGGTTTTGTCATGGAGTATGTTGATTTTTCCCTCAATGTTAATTGAGAGTTTTGCTGTATATATTAGCCTGAATGGGCATTTGTTTTCTCTTAGGGTCTGTATGACATCTGTCCAGGATCTTCTGGCTTTCATATTCGCTCTTGAGAAGTCAGGTATAATTTTGATAGGTCTGCCTTTATATGTAACTTGACCTATTTCCCTTACTGCTTTTAATCTTACTTCTTCATTTTGTGCATTTGGTGTTTTGACTATTGTGTGATGGGAGGAATTTATTTTCTGGTCCAATCTATTTGGAGTTCTGTAGGCTTCTTGTATGATTATGGGCATCTCTTTCTTTAGGTTAGGGAAGTTTTCTTCTATAAGTTTTTTTTAAGCTATTTACTGCCCCTTTTTGTTGGGAGTCTTCATTCTCTTCTATACATATTATCCTTAGGTTTGATCTTCTTATTGTAGCCTGAATTTCCTGAGTGTTTTGATCTAGGATATTTTTATTATCCATTATCTTTGATGGTTATGTCGATATTTTCTATGGTATCTTCTGCTCCTGAGATTCTCTCTTCTATCACTTGCATTCTGTTGGTGATGCTTGCATCTATTTATGGCTCCTTTTCGCTTCCTTTGGTTTTCTATATCCAGGGTTGTCTCCCTTTTTGCTTTCTTTATTGCTTCTATTTCCATTATTAATTCCTTCACCTGTTTGATTGTGTTTACCTGTAATTCTTTCAATGATTTTTGCATTTCCTCTCTATAGGCTTCTGCTTATTTATTCGTGTTTTCCTGCATTTCCCTAAGGGAGTTCTTTATGACCTTCTTAAAGTCCTCCATCATCATGATCAAATGTGATTTAATTCTAGATCTTGATTTTCTGGTGCGTTTGGATATTCAATGCTTGCTTTGGTGGGAGAACTGGGATCTGATGATGCCAAGTAATCTTGGCGTCTGTTGCTTGAGTTTCAGCCTTCTGGTTTTAGCTTGTCTTGTTGTTTCAATGATGGCTTGATCCTCCTATAGGCCTGTGTGTCGGCACTCCTGTAGACCTGTTTTCCTCTTTTTTTTTCAGTCAGTTATGGGAACAGAGTGTTCTGCTCTCAAGCATGTAGTCACTCCTGGCGGCTGGCTTTCAGCTCTCAGCAAGGGCATCAACAGGTAGAGTCCTGTGCCTACTGCGCCTACATCCCTGTGCACAGGAGGCACAGATGGCACTAGGCAATTTCATTTTATGTCAGGAATGTGGGCAGAGAGTAGTCTCCTCTGGTCTCTCAGGAGTGTCCGCACTCCTGAAGGTCTAGCTCTCCCCACTCCACGGGATTTTGGTGCAGGGAGCTGTTTAACCTTTTCGGGTCAGTTCACTTCTGGGCACAGATCATAACTGCAGGTATCAGCATCTGACTGTTCCTGTAATTCTATGTCCAGAGGCACTATGCACTTTCCTCTTGTACCAGGGATGTGGACAAACATGGGCAGAAGTGGCAGTCTGTTCTGTGGTCTCAGGGTTGTCCGTTCTTCTCAGTGTTCAGCTCTCTCTCTCTCTCACGAGATTTGGGATCAGGGAGCTGTGGGACAGGATCAGAAAAGTTCTGCATCCTCTTTCTTAATAGCTGAGTAGTATTCTGCTGTGTAAAGGAACCACAATTTTTCTATCCATTCTTTTTTTTAATCTTTATTAAGTTGATTATTTCTTATTTATATTTCGATTATTATTCCCCTTCCCAGTTTCCAGGCCAACATCCATTCTTCTGTTGTGGAATGTCTTGGTTGTTTCCAGCTTCTGGCTATCACAAATAAGGCCACTATGAACACAGTAGAACAGGTGCTCATGTGGCATGGTGGAGCATCTTTGGGTGTATTCCCAAGTATGGTATTTCTGGATCTTTAGGTAGGTCTATCTCTAATTTTCTGAGGAAACTCTAAATTGATTTCCAGAGTGGTTGTACAAAAGTTTGCAATCTGCTTGGACAAGTGTTACTCTTTCTCTACATCCTTGCCAACATGTGTTATCACCTGATGTTTTGATCTTAGCCATTCTGACTGGTGTAATGTGGAATCTCAAGATCATTTGATTTCTATTTCTCTGATCACTAAGGACTTTGAACATTTCACTGGGTGCTTCTCAGCCATTCGACATTCTTCTATTGTGTATTCTCAGTTTAGTTCTACGTGACATTTTTTGATTGGGTTGTTTGTTTTTTGGTAGTAAGCTTCTTGAGTTCTTTATATGTTTTCAATATTAGCACTCTATCTGATTGGGGTTAGTGAAGATTTTTTCCCAATTTGTAGGATCCTGATTTGTGTTATTGATTATGCTCTTTGCCTTACAGAAGCTTCCTAGTTTCATGAGGTCCCATTTATCAATTCTTTATCTTAGAGCATGAGCCATTGGAGTTCTGTTTAAGAAATTTCAGCCTGTGCCAATGAGATCAAAGATCAATTAAGACAAGATTTCTTCGGTAACTTTCATTACCATATTTGCTGTGTTCTTCCATAAATAGAGCCTTTGTTCTGGACTATTAGATTAGTATAGTAAAGGCCAAAATTCTTCAAAAGAAAAAAAAAAACTTCAAGCCTCCGAAGGAAGAAATTGAAGAAGACCTCAGAAGATAGAAAGATCTCCCATGCTTATGGATCAGCAGGATTAACATAGTAAAAATGTCCATCTTACCAAAAGCAGTCTACATATTCAGTGCAATCCCCATTAAAGTTCCAACTCAATTCTTCACAGAGATAGAAAGACTTATTTTCAAATTCATTTAGAACAGCGATAAATAAAAAAACAGGATAGTGAAAACTGATCCCAACAATAAGAGAACTTCTAGGAAATCACAATTTCTGGCCTCAAGCTCTACTACAGAGCAATAATCATTGAAAAAAAAGTGCATGGTATTGATACAGAGCATTTCTTAATTAGAGATCAAAGGAGAAGGGTCCAGTTGATTGTGGGCAGTGCTATCCCTAGACAGATTGTTTTGAGTTCTGTAAGAAAACAGACTGAGCAAGCCGTAAGAAGTAAACTAGAAAGCAGCACTCTTCTATGTCTTGTGCATCTGCCCCTGCCTCCAGGATCCTGCCCTCTCTGCTCCTGTCCTGACTTCCTTCAAAGATGGACCACAGTGTAGGATTCTAAGCCAAATAAACCTTTCTTCTCAAATTTTCTTTCGTTATGATGTTTCTTTATACCACAAGTAACACAAAGACAAAGAAAAATAACTAATGTATCCTCATATTATATCATGTTATTTTTCATTTCAAGTAATAATGATCTATATATTTCAAGTAATAATGTGCTATATATTATTAGTGTACTTTATAGAGAATTATAAGCAAGAAAATAGAATTAATATTGCTCTATTTTAGGGAAGAAAATTCATGTCCCAACAAGTACAGAAGAAAAAGACCATTTACTTCCTACTAACAAGTTTTCGAACAATATTAATATATTAATGTTAATATATTAATATTAATAAGTAGAAATTGTAATTTTCTTTGAAGTGGAGAATCATGTTATTTGATAAATTTCCTGAGTTTTGAAATATACACAATATATTAGAGTTTTCTAGGATATAGTATAATAATTCTTATAAATTAATCTAAAAATATATAATTAAATTAATAAGTATTTTGTAGCAATTTCATAATTATAAAAGCTTCACTAACAATTTATATTTCATGGATTTTTATTTTCTCATTAAAACTGATATAACTGACACATTGTCTTTTTCTGAGTTGAACACAGTGACATATTTATAAAGCCAGGTCAATATATGCAAAATACCAACTTAAACCACAGGTTACTCTTGTAATAAACCCTCTACCTATTGTATAATGCAACACAAATGCATCTTTAGTAATGACTCATGTATTTAATACTCACTAGGAAGTCATCTTTCTTTCTACTGTCAAATGAGATTCTAACAGCAATGTTGCTATAAATATTTAATAATATTATTATCTAAAATTTAAACATGAGGTCACTTTGGGTTGCATAGTGTCACAGAGAAGGTACAAAAATAAAAAAACTGAAAGTGAAATTTCTGACCCATAGAGCCAGTGTGCTTTTTCTCAAAACTTTGAAGAGCTGGAAAGAATATCCATGATAATTAATTCTGGGAGTCTAGCTTTATAGTTGAGAAGTATAGACCTAAACGAAATATAAGACGAGATCTTTGCTTCTATGTGCCTCTTTATATAGTGAACTAAACTACTGAGAAGTTTTTCTTTTTAAGTTCCAGTATATTCTTTCTGAATAGTCATCAATTAGGGCAAGCAAATTCTTGTCATATATATTTCTTAAATAAATAGTGTTAAATTTTCTTATCCGAGTAGTGGCATATTATTCAAGATATAAGCAAATGGAATGGTTAATAAATATTTTTTCTTTTTCTTTTTTTCGAAGTTTTTTTTTCCTCCAACTTTATTAACTTGGGTATTTATTATTTACATTTCGATTGTTATTCACCTTCCCAGTTTCCAGGTCAATATCCCCCTAACCCCTCCCCCTCCCTTTCTACATGGGCTTCCCCTCCCCATTCTCCCTCCATTACCACCCTCCCCCCAACAATCACGTTCACTGGGGGTTCAGTCTTGGCAGGACCAAGGGCTTCCCCTTCCACTGGTGTTCTTACTAGGCTATTCATTGCTACCTATGAGGTTGGAGTCAAGGGTCAGTCCCTGTATATAGTCTTTGGGTAGTGGCTTAGTCCCTAGAAGATCTGGTTGGTTGGCATTGCTGTTCATATGGGGTCTCAAGTCCCTTCAATCTCTTTCAGCCCTTTCTCTGATTCCTTCAATGGAGGTCCCGCTCAGTTCAGTGGTTTGCAGCTGGCCTTCACATATGTATTTGCTGTATGCTGGCTGTCTCTCTCAGGAGAGATCTACATCTGGTTCTTGTCAGCCTACATTTATTTGCTTCGTGTATCTTATAAAGTTTGGTGGCTCTATATGTATAGGCCACATGTGGGGCAGGCTCTGAATGGGTGTTCCTTCTGCCTCTGTTCTACATTTTGCCTACCTATTCCTTCCCAAGGGTATTCTTGTTCCCCTTTTAAAGAAGGAGTGAAGCATTCACATTTTGGTCATCCTTCTTGAGTTTCATGTGTTCTGTGCATTTAGGGTAATTTGAGCATTTGGGCTAATAGCCACTTATCAAGGAGTGCACACCATGTGTGTTTTTCTGTGATTGGGTTACCTTACACAAGATGATATTTTCCAATTCCAACCATTTGCCTATGAATTCCGTAAAGTCATTGTTTTTGATAACTGAGTAGTATTCCATTGTGTAGATGCACCACATTTTCTGTATCCACTCCTCTGTTGAAGGGAATCTGGGTTCTTTCCAGCTTCTGGCTATTATAAATAAGGCTGCTATGACCATAGTGGAGCACGTGTCTTTGTTATATGTTGGGGTATTTTGGGGGTATATGCCCAATAGAGGTATAGCTGGGTCTTCAGGTAGTTAAATGTCCAATTTTCTGAGGAACCTCCAGACTGATTTCCACAATGGTTGTACCAGTCTGCAATTCCACGAACAATGGAGGAGTGTTCCTCTTTCTCCACATCCTCCACAACCTCTGCTGTCACCTGATTTTTGATCTTAGCCATTCTCACTGGTGTGCGGTGGAATCTCAGAGGTGTTTTGATTTGCATTTCCCTTATGACTAAAGATGTTGAACATTTCTTTAGGTGTTTCTCAGCCACTTGGCATTCCTCAGCTGTGGATTCTTTGTTTAACTCTGAGCCCCATTTTTTAATAGGTTATTTGTCTCCCTGCATTCAAACTTCTTGAGTTCTTTGAATATTTTGGATATAAGCACTCTATCAGCTGTAAGATTGGTAAAGATCTTTTCCCAATCTGTTGGTTGCCATTTTGTCCTAACAACACTGTCCTTTTCCTTACAGAAGGTTTGCAGTTTTATGAGATCCCATTTGTTGATTTTGATCTTAGAGAATAAGACATTGGTGTTTTGTTCAGGAAATTTTCTCCAGTGCTCATTTGTTCGAGGTACTTCCCCACTTTTTCTTCTATTAGTTTAAGTGTATCGTGTTTGATGTGGAGGTCCTTGATCCACTTGGACGTAAGCTTTGTATAGGGTGATAAGAATGGATTAAACTGCAATCTTCTACATGCTGACCTCCAGATGAACCAGCACCATTTGTTGAAAATGCTGTCTTTTTTCCGTTGGATGGTTTTGGTTCTTTTGTCAAAAATCAAGTGACCATAAGGGTGTGGGTTCATTTCTGTGTCTTCTGTTCTACTCCACTGCTCTAGCTACCTGTCTCTGTACCAAAACCATAGAGTTTTTTTTAATCACCATTGCTCTGTAATACTGCTTGATTTCAGGGATGGTGATTCCCCTAGAAGTTCTTTTACTGTTGAATATAGCTTTTAGTATCCTGGGTTTTTTGTTATTCCAGGTGAATTTGTAAATTGTTCTGTCTAACTCTATGAAAACTTGGATTGGAATTTTGATGGGGATTGCATTGAATCTGTACATCACTACTGGTAAAATGGCCATTTTTATTATACTAATCCTGCCAATCCATGAGCATGGAAGATCTTTCCATCTTCTGAGAACTTTTTTTAATTTCTTTCTTCAGAGTCTTGAAGTTCTTATTGTACAAATCTTTCACTTGCTTCGTTAACGTCACACCGAGTTATTTTATATTATTTGGGATTATTATGAAGGGTGTTGTTTCCCTAATTTCTTTCTTAGCTTTTTCTCTGTTGTGTAAAGGAAGGCTATTGACTTATTTGAGTTAATTTTATACCCAGCCACTTTGCTGAAGGTGTTTATCAGGTTTAGGAGTTCTCTGGTGGAACTTTTGGGAGCACTTAAGTATACAATCATATCGTAACAGAGTCAGAGAAAATTCAAAAAATCATCAGATCCTACTAAAAACGCCTATATTCAACAAAACTTGAAAACCTAGAGGAAATGGACAATTTCCTAGACAGATACCAGGTACCTAAGATAAATCAGGAACAAATAAACCATTTAAACAACCCCATAATTCCTAAAGTAATAGAAGCAGTCATTAATTAAAAGTCTCCCAAGCAAAAAGAGCCCAGGTCCAGAGGGGTTCAGTGCAGAATTCTATCAGGCCTTCATAGAAGGCCTCATAGCAATACTATCCAAGCTATTCCACAAAATTGAAACAGATGGAGCGCTACCGTATTCCTTCTATGAAGCCACAGTAACTCTTATACTTAAACCACACAAAAACCCAACAAAGAACGAGAACTTCAGACCAATTTCCACTACGAATATCGGTGCAAAGATACTAAATAAAATCTTGCAAACAGAATTCAAGAGCACATCAAAACAATCATCCATCATGATCATGTAGGCTTCATTACAAGGATGCACGAATGCTTTAATATATGGAAAACCATTAACCTAATCCACTATATAAACAAACTGAAACATAAAAATCACCTGATCATTCCATTAGATGTTGAGAAAGCATTTGACAAAATTCAACACCCCTTCATGATAAAAGTCCTGGAAAGAACAGGAATTCAAGGCCCATACTTAAGCATAGTAAAAGCCGTATACAGCAAGCCAGTTGCTAATATTAAACTAAATGGAGAGAAACTTGAAGCAATTCCCCTAAAATCAGGGACTAGACAAGGCTGCCCACTCTCTCCCTACTTATTCAGTATAGTTCTAAAAGTCCTAGCCAGAGCAATCAGACAAGAAAAGGAGGTCAAAGGGATACAGATTGGAAAGGAAGAAATCAAAATATCACTATTTGCAATTTTTTCTTATCCTTTCTATTCTCTACTCTGTGTCTTGCTGCTTAGTCTCTGATTTTTGGTTCTTTCTTCAACTTTCTTTCTCTTTATACCTCTTGACTATTCCTGTGATATGAGACACATATATGTGCTGAAATAAAGTTTATCATTTCTATCTGCAATAAAAACCTTAGTTTTCATAAATAGGTTAAGATAGTATATTCGTGTTATAAGAAAATAGTGTATTTTATAAAGTTGTTTAAGCTGGAGAGAAGGAACAAAAGCGAAAAACTCTTGTTCTCTTGTAAAGTAGCTAGGTTTGCTACTACAGAATTTGACCACTTTTACCTCTAGTTATAGAGGATCCACCAAAATCCTGTTGATCTTTGAGGACACCCATGACACATAATACACAAATATATATAAAGTATATGTATGTAAAATTTAAAATACATTCAGTTTTAAAAATTAAAGAAATAAAGTTTATATTAGAAATATTTGCTATAATAAGTACATTTTTCAATATGCAGAAAGATCCACATAAAAATGTAAGAATTGACATAATACTAATGAATTTTCTCCAAATAAAAGCAAAACCCTATGTGACTAGCATGCAAAAATATACTTAAATATCAAAAATGATTTTTTACTGAATCATAGAAAATCTTAGATACAATGTGTGTAGAATGTCTTACTAATATATGAAGATACTATGCCCTTCCAGTTACTTATACATTCTTTAACACTGAACAACTTTTCATAGAATTGTATGTAAATCTTTTTCATAGATTTCATTAAACTTATCTTTGTATTTTTATATGCTGACTATTTTAAAGTTTTTAATAATGATGATGATGCTAATAATAATAATTTTTACAAATTTGAGGGAACTGTATATATATATATATATATATATATATATATATATATATACTGCTTTTAAATAATTACCCCCTACAGCTCCTCTTACATCTCCATACTCTCTTAAAATAGATGACTCTTTTTTAATTATTGTTGTTGCACATATATTGAACTATTTTTATGTTATATAGTGATACTGCTATACTTAATGTTTTCCTAGAGCTTTTATTTAGTAATTATGTCAAATTGCTTTAAGTTCAATACATTAGTTATGAGTGAAAGATAGCATTACTAAAATGTCTTATAGCATATAATCCATGGCATAATCCATAATTTATAATCTTGTGATTTCATTTTATTGTTTTGTAGTAGAATCACACTTCTTCCAGAGTTCCAATTCATCACTAGATATGTTTGGGTCATTTTTTGTTGATGTGTTTTGTCTGAAATTTATCAAAAGTGTGTGGAAAATTTGTGCACAGTAATTTATGTACATGTTAATCTCCTGATTGTACTCCTTTTTCTGTCTTTTTATTTTGAAATGATCATATAATAAAAATTCTTATTTCTATTTGACATGAGTTATCTTTTATACTATATTAGTGTTGGTTGTGATCATGGTGTTTTGCTGTCTTTTCTCCCTTATCTTTGCATTTTTTTCATAAAAGATAACTTTGAAATTTTGTTTTTTGACTCTTTAATGTAAAGTATTAGATATTTAAAGAATTTTATGAAAAATGTGAGTATGCCCTTCAGGGTAGATTACCATCTTCTCTGCTCCTCTGAAGAGCCCACAGTCGGAAGCCCTTCCAAAAGAATAGCTATATGTAGGACAATAGCTTGACTGTTCCTAGGAAATCCCAAAAACCTAAAGGCACCCAAAGAGATCTGCTGTACACAGGGCACCAGATCAGCAGCTTGCACACCCCTCTGGTGACTCCAAAGTCTAAAGCCTTCCAAGGCAGTCTGCTATAGCCAGAGCCAGTGGCCTACTAGGAGACCTGCAGTAAGCCAGGGACACAGGAGGTAGGCTCCACATACAGAAAGCCAGGCCAGCTAACACCATATATAATCAGATGAACATATGCAAACACAAGACAATAAGCAACAGAAGCCAATATGTATTGGTACCATCAGAACTCAGTTTTCTTATCACAGCTGACCCTGGATACATCAATACACGTGAAAATTCAGATGCTTACCTAAAACCCCATCTCATGAAGATAACAGAGTCCTTTAAGAAAGATATAAATAGATCACTGAAAGAAATGCAGGAAAATACAGGTCAACAGGGAAAAGCCATTAAAGAGGAAGCAAATAAATCCCTTAAAGAAAAACAGGAAAACACATTCAAACACGTATAGGAATGAATAAAGCAGTGCAATACCTAAAAGTAGAAGTAGAATCAATAAAGAAAACGCAAATGGAGGCATCCCTAGAAATGGAAACCCTAGGAAAGGGGTCAAGAAATACAGATGCAAGCCTCAGCAACAGAATACAAGAGATAGAAGAGAGAATCTCAGGTGTAGGAAATACATTATAAGATATTGACACAACTGTCAAAGAAATATATATATATATATATATATATATATATATATATATATATATATATATATCCCCAAAACATCCAGAACATCCAGGACAAAGTGAAAAGACCAAATATAATAATAACACAAATAGAAGAGAACAAAGATTCCCAGCTCAAAGGAGCAGAAAATGTCTTCAAGAAAATATTAGAAGGAAACTTCTCCAACCTAAAGAAAGAGTTGGCTGTAAATATACAAGAAGCCAATAGATCGCCAAATAGATTTGACCAGAAAAGAAAATCCTCTTGTCACATAAAAATCAAAACACTAAATAGACTGAACAAAGAAAGAATATTAAAAGCTGTAAAGGAATAAATCAAAGTAACATATAAAGGCAGACCTACCAGAATTACAACAGACTCCTCAATAGAGATCCTAAAAGCCAGAAGAACCTGGTAAGAGATTATGCAGACAACAAAACAAGACAAGAGAAAACAAAGGCCAGCCCAGGCTACTATACCAAGCAAAACTCTCAACATAGATGGAGAAAGTAGAATATTCCAGGAAAAAAATCAAATTTAAATAATATTTGTCCACCAATCCAGCCCTTCAGAGTATTCTAGAAGGAAAACTTCAAACGAAGGAGGGTACTTACACCAAAAGAAAAACAAAATATTAATCATGTCCCAACAAAGCCAAAAGGAAAGAATCACATACACATGATGCCACCTACAACAACAAACATAACAGGAACTATCTGCCATCTGCCTTTGAACATCAATGAACTCAATTCCCCAATAAAAAGACATATGCTAACTGACTGAATACAAAAAGAGGATCCAGCATTTTGCTCCTAACAAGAAACTCACCTCATTAACATAGACTCTACCTCAGAGTAAAAGGCTAGAAAAAAGTCTTCCAAAAAAAAAAATGGGCCCAAGAAACAAGTTGAATTTGCCGTATTAATATCCAATAAAATAGACCAACCAAGAGAAAGTCTCAATTCTGAACGTAAATTCCAAATGCAAGGTTCTTCACATTCATAAAGGAAACTTTACTAATGCACAAAACACACATTGAAACCTACACATTAATAGTGGGAGACTTCAAAGCCCCACTGTCAATAATGGACTGGTCACTGAAACAGAAAATAAACAGAGACATAATGAAACTAATAGAGGTTATGAATAAAATGGATGTAACTGATATATATATATATATATATATATATATATATATATATATATATATAGAAATTTTCACCCAAGGTTTATAAGGTTTGGTCCAATATTTGAAAATCCTTTAACTTAATCCATTATATTGTTAGGACCAGCCCTCACCACTGTGGGATGAGTTGCTCTGCTAGTTTGTTGTCCAAGGCTGTGGCACACAATGGAGCAGCTGTGGTTAAAACGGCCAAACAACAAAGTCCTGAATAATTTTCATGTTCCTGTTTTTATCCTGAGAATTTAAACTTGTTTTTCTACTGTGCTTCTGGGGTTTTTTCCACCAATAGCTAAGACTGTACATACATATATGGTTGAAACCTGGAGTAAATGGCATTCTCCTAGCACAAATGACCCACTGTCGTGTTTTCTTTCAAATGCTCAGGTCTTGGCCTGTCTCTGGGTAACTGTGGCAGTAGGATGGGTAACTGTGACAGTAGGATGGGTAACTGTGGCAGTAGGAGTGCCGTCACCATATAAACAAACTCAAAGAAAAAAAAATCACATGGTCACCTCATGAGATATTGAAAAATCATTTGACAAAATACAACACACCTTCATGTTGTAAGTATTGGAGAAATCAGGAATTTAAGGCATATAACTAAATATAATAAAAGCAATATAGAGAAAACCAACAGAAAATATTAAATTAAATGGAGAGATACTTGAAGCAATCTCACTAAAATAAGGGATATGACAAGGATCTATTAGATATAGTACTCAAAGTTTGAGCCAGAGCAATAAGACAACAAAAGGAGATCAGGGGGATACAGACTGTCAAAAGAAGACAAGATATCACTCTTTGAAGATGATATGATAGTACACTAAGCAACCAAAAAAAATCTAGCAGAGAACTTCTATAGCTGATAACCAACTTCAGCAAAGTGGCAAAATAAAAAATAAACTCAAACAAATCAGTAGCCTTCCTTTATACAAATGATAAATGAACTGAGAAAGAAAATAGTGAAACAATACTCTTCATAATAGTAATAAATAATTTAAAGTATCTTGGCATAAATATAATGAAAAAAGTGAAAGATCCATGTGATGGTTTGCATATGCTTGGCCCAGGAAGAGGCACTATTATTAGGTGTAGCATTGTTGGAAGAGGTGTGTAAGTGTTGGGTGGGCTTGGAGACCCTCCTCCTAGCTCATCCTAGGTTACTGAGTCTGTTCCTGGCTTCCTTCTGGTGAAGATGTAGAACTCAGCTCCTCCTGAACGATGCCTGTCTGGTGGCTGCAATGTTGGCATGCTCCTGCCTTGATGATAATGTACTGAACCTCTGAACCTGTAAACCAGCCCCAATTAAATATTGTTCTTTATAAAACTTACATTGGTCATGGTGTCTGTTCACAGGAAAAGGCCCTAACTAAGACAATCTATATGACAAGTACTTCAAATGCTTCAAGAAAGAAGTCAATGACCTCAGAAAATGGAGAGATTTCCCATGTTCATGGATTGGTAGGATTGACAAAGTAGAAATGGCCATCCAAAGGAAATCTACAAATTTAATTTAATCCTCATTGGAGTTCTAAGAAAATTGTTCCAATATGTGGAAAGAAAAATTCTCAAATTTATTTGGAAAAAAATGACAAAACCCAGGATATGGAAAACAAGTCTTAACTGATATAAATTTTCATGGTCTTGTTACAGAGACAGAGTAATCAATGCAATACAATTGAAGATTCAGAAGTAAAACCACACAATTATAGACACATAATTGATGACTAACGAAGAGCCAAAAATATACAATGGACAAAAGAAAGCTACTTCAATAAATGCTGCTCAGAAAATCATAAATAGATCTACTTGAAAACTACCTATACTACTCTTGGGCATTTACCTAAAAGAAGTTCTACCATGCCACAGGGGCCTGAGCTCAACTTTGTTCAGTGTGGGGTTATTTGTGATAGCCAGAAGCTGGAAACAATCCAATATCCTACAAAGCAACAATGGATACAGAAAATGTGGTTCATTCCTCACAATGGAATATTATTCAGCTATTAAGAATGAGGTCACCATGAATATTGCAGGCAAATTCATGAGACTAGGAAATGTCATCCTGAGTGAGGTAACTCACACCCAAAAGGACATTCATGGTATGTACTCATTACAGAATACCTAGGATAAAATCCATAGAACTCAAGAAGGTTAACAAGCTGAATTCCATGTGAAGATGCCTCAATCCCCCTTGGGAGAGAAAAGAAAGCAATCATTGGAGGCAGAGGAAGGGAGGGCCATGGTTGGGAGTGGGGACAGGGAGGGGAAAAGGGAAACATGATCAGGTATTAGGGGAGGAAACATGAGTGAATCTATTAGACCAGGAAGAATATAAACAGGCCACCTCGGGAGGTAGGACACAGTGGGACCCTGTAGAATATACCATATACCTGGGAGGCGAGACTCTATCAGAACTCAAAGGGAGGGACCTTAGATGAAATTCCCAACAGTGGGGAGAGGGTACTCATAGAGTCTACCTCCTGTAGAAAGACAGGGCATTAAGTGAAGGTAAAGGATTGCCATCCCACAGTCACAAACTCTGACAGAATTGTTCCTGTCTAAAAGAACTGCAGTGACAAAAATGTAAATAACATGGAGAGAAAGGAGGTCCAGTGACCAGCTCAAACTGGGACCCATCTAAAGGGGTAGCTCCCAGACCTGATACTGTTACTGATGCTATGATGCACTATCAAACAGGATCCTAGCATGGGAGCTCTCTGAAAGACCCAACAAGCAACTGAAAACATCAGAAACAGATACTTACACCCCACCTATATGTACAGAAGCCAGGGACCCCTGTGGTAGAATTAGGGAAAATCTGAAAGAAGCTAAGGAAGAGAGTGTCCCCATAGGAAGACCAGCAGTCTCAACACACCTGGACCCCTGAGATCTCAGACACTGAGCCAATAACCAGGCAGCTGTTCTAAATCTCTGACACATATACAGCAAAGGACTGCCTGATCTGTCCTCAATGAGAGAAGAAGCAACTAACCTTTGAGAGATTTGTGGCCCCAGGGATTGGGGAGGCCTGGAAGATAGGGAGTGCAGACAACTTCTTGGAGATGGGGAAGGAGGGAATGGGTTGAAGAACTATTGGAGGGCAGTCTGTGAGGGGAATAATGACTAGTATTTAAGAAATATTAAAGATAGTTTTTAATGTGGGTATGACTTATACTAGGTATGGTTGAGTAGGTTTTGCAAGGGCCTGTACTAAACCTGACAAACAGACTGACATCAATCAGAAAAGGAAAGAAATTGGGGATTGATAGAGGAAAAGAGGGAGGAGGGAAAGAGGGAGGGAGGGAGAGACAGGGAGGGAGGGGAAGGGAGGGAGGGAGAGAGAGAGAGAGAGAGAGAGAGAGAGAGAGAGAGAGAGAGAGAGAGAGAGAGAGAAGAAGAAAGTTCAAGAAAGAAGACCAGAATTCAAGAGGCCAAGAAAATGCTTGGGAACTAAGAGGTAAGAGAGTATACAGGGAAAATGGCTGGCTTATATAGGAGGAAAAAGAATTATATAGGAGGAAAAGGAATATTGGTGAAGGGAAACAAAGTTCAAGGACTGGAGAGGTATAGGGTAGGGGGCAGGGTGCGCTAGCCAATATTCCTTTGTAACAGGTACTTGTGTGCAGGAACTGAGAGAGCTTTTTACAAGTAGGTACTATTGTCTTACATTCTTGGGGAAGCAGTGGCTATTGTCTAAATGCCAGACTTTGTGAAAAGAAATTACTTGAGGCCTAACAAAAATATTATTGAGATGTTTATTATCCAGAAAATTTTGTTCATGCTTATTATTATTTTTTATACATAAATCATATAGGTACTTTAGGTCCCAGAATTTAAAATTCAAAAAAAATTGTTGGACTTTTTAAAATTATAACTGTGATTACTTTACAGATATTTAACAAATAAGTGTTTTTTCATGTGTGTGACTGTTTGTGTTGAATGTCAACTCAACAAGATCTGGAATCACCAAGGAAGCAATCCTCTAGGCATACTTGTGAGGGATTATTTAGATTAGGTTAATCTCAAGGCATGCCTATGAGAGGTTATCTTGATGATTTTAAGATCTGAAGACAAACATTGAAGCAAGGCTATACCAGTGCCTAGGCTTCAGTTTGAGTTGTATAAAACATAGCAATATTAGTTAAGCACAGTATTCATCAATAACATTCTGTCCTGATTGCTGAATCAATGTAACCACTTGCCTCCTCACACTTATGCTTCCAGGTCTAGACCATGATATTCTATTGGTCCCTGAACCGAAATAATCTCTTCCTTCCTTAAGTACTTTTTATATGATATTTCGTCACATCAATGAGACAAGTAAGACAATTGCAGTATTTCTTTTTTTCTTCCCTTTATGTCATATCAAATTTAATGAACACAATTACTTGTTTCTGTTTACTTTTCTGGAATGTACAAATCGCTCTTTTACCCTCTTAATATAAATATGTGTCTTTCACAGTGCGCCATTACATCTAGGTTTTTATCAAATTTATTTACATTTTTGAACTAGTAAACTTTCCAGGTGTAATATTCTCTTTATATAATAATTTTTTTTCTTATGAAAGATTTTTCTTCTTTACATTTCATTGAAATATCATGTCAGATTTTTATGAAATCTATTAAGATACTGCAAGTCTTAGGATTTTTTTCTTCCTTTTATTTAATGCAGGAACTTTTTTACCTATGTCTGCTGTGGGTTCATTTCACAGATCTACAGATTCAGTAAATTTAAATGCTGTGATAAATTTAGAAGATTTCAACTACAGAGTTTGATAATATTTTTCTTCCCCATGTATGTGTATATTTACAAAATTTTCAACAGAATCAAAATAATTAACACATCAAAAATCACATGTGTAGGTTTAGCTGTAACAAACTTTCTGTGTGTCTTCATAAAAACACATTATTAGTATAATTTTTAAAATAAGGCTATCTTACAATTTGTTTTTATTTTCTCTCCCATTTTGATTTCTTCCTCTTTTTATGTTATACATCCATTCTTTTTGATTAAATTTTTATCATAATTATTTGAATGTATATGTATAAAATGTATCTGTGTGCACTGTAAAGTATTCATGTGGAGGGGAAAGGAATTGAGAGAGTTTATTTTTTCCTTCCACAGAATGAATTACTGAATTTAAACTCAGGTCATTAGGATTGGCAGCAAGTGCCTTTACTCAAAGAGCCATCTGTAGGGCTTGAAAATTTTTTAAATTATTCATTATAAATTTTTATTTTATTTCTTTATTTATAGCAACATAAAAGAAAACCTTCCTCCACACTCTTCAAAATAGATTATGTCAAGTAAGTGGGCTTATGGGCAGGATTTTGATTCTAGACTAAACCTAATGAACAGAATACAGCTTTTAGGATGCTATATAAATTCTTATGTTTTAATTCTAGGCTGCCATCACTTCCTCCAATCAGTGGATATTTCCACTTTGTCCAATGACTTTTCTATTTCATGTGCAAGCCTCTAATTATTACCTCCCACAAGTGTTTGACACCACCTTGTCCATGCAGCCTTCTTTTGATCATGCATGCCTCTCATTCCTGTTCTTTTTAGTTCCTGTCAAATAGTATTTCTTTTCAATTTAAGGACTTCTGGAGATAAGATTACCACACTTCCTATAGCAACAAATTATTTCACATTTGTTTACGATGGTAAACATTACTTCATTCCCAGTTTGAATAAAATATTTTTTGGGTATTGCATTCTGTTGACATGAAAGATTGAAAAAATAACAACTCCATTGCATTTTTATGGTCCTTTGTGGTTTCTGAAAAGATGGCAACCATTTTAGAATTGCTATTCCCAGGATGTAATGTATTTTTGGAGCCATTTTGATTTTGTACATTGCACTTACGTTTCTTGTATGCTATATGGGTTCAAAATATGCATCTAGTGAACTATTTGAAAAATTTAGGGCCAGGGATGCAGCAGATTAATAACATGCTCATGGCACATGGTTCCATGGCCAATACCCCTTAGAAGCTAAGTATGAGTTAGGCAATGCTAATGTTTTTGATTCTTCATCCTCCAAAAGCAACCTGGGATGGGGGTGGGAAAAAAGAAACCCACAAGATAGTGGTAATATTTGTTATTTTAAACTGTTCTGTCTATGGGTTGGAAAGTACCAATCACTAGTAGAGACTTTGCTCAGCATTTATTATACCTTTGGTTCAATCAGCAGGAACCAAACCACTCTCAAAAAAAGTGGGAAATGAGAATGGTAACACTTCATGAGCTGTTTTTCAATTCATGTATTTCTGTTGCATTTGAGACCTGGAGATATAATTCTGTCATATCATAACATTTCAGAATATTCAAGGCCAAGTATAGATCCCAAGCAGACTAAAATGGCAACAACCAACTATTTCTTTTTGTTGGCCTATGATAGATGTTGTTGAAACCTTACATAGCATGTGTAAGGACCCAAGGTTGATACTCATCGACTGGAAAAAAATTGGTATGCATAAATAAAAATAATGAAAATATAATTGTGTTTCTTAGAGCATAATACTTGATATTTTCACCACTGTATTCATAAAATATCATTTTCTGTTTTTGAAAAAAAATTGAACTAGTGAAAGGATTGCTATGAATAAACTTAGAAACAAAGCCAATTCAGTGACAAACAACAGACTAAAATCAAAAGGAGTTACTTAGTGCATACTTATGTATATTTAATACATAATATATTTGGTAATAATTAAGTAGAAAATTATATAAACTTTAAAGTGTTATGAAATGAATGGCATGAAGAATAAGAAGAAGTAGAAATTCGTGTTAAATTTTCTTTTTTAGAAAATAGACAGTATTCTATAGTCATTTTATTTTTTTAACAAGTTTATTGGCGGTTTCTTTCTTTTTTTATTTGGTATTTTATTTATGTACATTTCAAATGTTATGACCATTCCCATTTGCCCATCCAGAAAACCCTTATCTCCTTCCCCATCCTCCTGCTTCTATGAAGGTGTTCCCACCACCAACCAACCACTCCTACCTCCCTGATCTGATGTCCCCTACACTGGGTCATCAAGTATTCACACCACCAAGGACCTCTCCTACCTATGTGTTCAAGGATATTTCCCACTTTCTTTTCTACTAGATTCACTTTGTCTGGTTTTATGTGGAGGGTTTTGATCAAATTGGACTTGAGCTTTGTACAAGGATACAAGATAAGAATGAGTTTAATAGAAGAGAAGGTGGGGAAGAGCCTTGAACACATATGCACAGGGGAAAATTTCTTTTTTTTTAATTTATTTTATTAACTTGAGTATTTCTTATATACATTTCAAGTGTTATTCCCTTTCCCGGTATCCGGGCAAACATCCCCCTCCCCCCTCCCCTTCCTTATGGGTGTTCCCCTCCCAACCCTCCCCCCATTGCCGCCCTCCCCCCCACCAGTCTAGTTCACTGGGGGTTCAGTCTTAGCAGGACCCAGGGCTTCCCCTTCCACTGGTGCTCTTACTAGGATATTCATTGCTACCTATGTGGTCAGAGTCCAGGGTCAGTCCATGTATAGTCTTTAGGTAGTGGCTTAGTCCCTGGAAGCTCTGGTTGCTTGACATTGTTGTACTTTGGGGGGAAAATTTCTTGAACAGAATACCTATGGTTTATGCTCTAAGATGAAGAATCAACAAATAGGACCTCATAAAATTGCAAAGCTTCTGTAAGACAAAGGACACTGTCTTTAGGACAAAATAGCAACCAACAGATTGAGAAATAGCAACCAACAGATTGAGAAAACAACTGATAGAGAGTTAATATCTAATAACACAAAGAACTCAAGAAGATAGACTCTAGAGAACCATATAATCCTATTAAAAATGGGATACAGAGTTAAACCAAGAATTCTCAACTGAGGAATCTCTAATGGCTAGTAAGTACCTAAAGAACTGTTCAACATCTTTAGTCATCAGGGAAATGCAAATCAAAACAACCCTGAAATTCCACCTCACACCAGTAAGAATGGTTAGGATCAAAAGCACAGGTGACAGAAGATGCTCGCACGAATGTGGAGAAAGAATACTCCTTCATTGTTGGTGGGATTGCAAGATGTTATAATCACTCTGGAAATCAGTCTGGCATGTCCCCATAAAACTGGACATATTGCTACCTGAAAACTGAGCTATAACACTCCTGTGCATATAGCCAAAATATGCTCCAACATATAACAAGGACACATGCACCACTATGTTCATAGCAGCTTTATTTATAATAGCCAGAAGCTGGAAAGAACGTAGATCTTTTCAGCAGAGGAATGGATACAGAAAATGTGGTACATTTATACAATGGAGTACTACTCAGCTATTAAAAACAATGACTTGATGAAATCCTTAGGCAATGGATGGATCTAGAAAATATCATCCTGAGTCAAGTAAACAAGTCCCAAAAGAACACACATGGTATGTACTGACTCATAAATGAATATTAGCTCAAAAGCTTGTAATAGTCAAGATACAATTCACAGACTTTATGAAGCTCAAGAATAAGGAAGACTAAAATGTGGATGCATCAGTTCCTTTTAGATGTGGGAACTAAATACTCATGGGAGGAAATACAAGAGCAGTGAGTGGAGCAGAGACTGAAGTAAAGGCCACACAGAGACTGCCCCACCTAGCGATCCATCCCATATGTAGCCAACAAACTCAATAACTATTACTGATGCCAAGAAGTGCTTGCTGACAGGAACCTGATATGGATTTCTCATGAGGGCCTCTGCCAGAGCCTTACTGATATAGACAAGGATGCTTGCAGCTAACCATCAGACTCAGCGTACGGACTCCAATGGAGAAGTTAGAGAAAGGTCTATAGGAGCTGAAGGATTTGCAACCCCAGAGCAAGAACAATAGTATCAACCAACTAAACCTTTCAAACTCCAAGGCACTAAACCACCAAACAAACACCACATCGGGGTACTCCAGCTGCATATGTAGCAGAGGATGTCATTGTCTAGCATCAATAGGAGGAGAAGTCCTTATTCCTGTGAAAGCTCTTTTCCTTAGTATTGGGGAATGCCAGTTTGTTGAGGTGGGAGTGAGTGGACGAGAAGAGGAGAAACCCAATAGAAACAAGGGGGGAGGGGAGAAAGAGGAACAGTGAAAGGGTAAAGCATTTGAGATGTAAATACATAAAATATCCAGTAAAAATAATATAGATCAAAAAAGGATAATGGGCCAATTTGCATTTTTCTAATTGAATCAGCACTAGTCTTTTTTTTCCACTGGATCCTAGAAATGGTAGTAGTAGAAATATTTATAGCAGCTAGTTTTGTCTATGTACTTTGTGCTTCTGGCTGGTCTTATGAGCTTACTGCCCTTGGGTTATGTTGGATCTGCAATCTTGGATCTAACCACTTTTTTCTCTATGAAGATTTTTTTGGGGATATTTCTTTATTTACATTTCAAATGTTATTCCCTACCCCCTCCTCCTTCTTTGATAAGGGCATTACCCTCCCCATTCACCACCACCCTTTTTCTCACCCTCCCGGAAATTCCCTTACACTGGGGGGTCCAATCTTGGCAGCACCAAGGACTTCTCCTTCCTCTGGTGCCCAACAAGGCCATTGTCTGGTATATATGCAGCTCGAGACATGGGTCAGTCCATGTATAGTCTTTGGGTAGTGGTTTAGTCCCTGGGAGCTCTGGTTGGTTGGCATTGTTGTTCTTATGTGGTTGCAAGCTCCTTCAACTCTTTCAATCCTTCCTCTAACTCCTCTAACGAGGGGTACCATTCTCAGCTCAGTGGTTTGCTGCTAACCTTCGCCTGTGTATTTGACATGCTCTGGCTGTGTCTTTCAGGAGACATCTATAGCCGGTTCCTGTCAGTATGCTCTTCTTAGCTTCACCCTTGACTTTACTATCTTAGTTGGAATATTCATATGGTTTATGCTGTCTGCTTTTCTCCAAATTTTAGATGATTTTAACACACCTTAAATTTCAAAAAAATTTTATATTTTAAGAATATAAAGTTTATATTTATTAATAGTGTATATTTTAAAGTTTGTGCAAATGCAGTTTCCAAAAAAAATGAGCTGTCCAATTTTTAAATCATATGAATTCTTATGTTTATATACTTGCAAAACCTATGGCCTCAGTGAAGACAATGATGGTAACCTTTGCCCACCCAAATTTCTGTGTATAAATTCTATAGCTATACTTTGAAGTTCTGATGACTTTATTTACCTTACAGAAATTTCTCTTGCTTCAGGGAGAGAGATAAAACAGAGACAGTTCCCCACATCATATGCCTGGTTGAGTTTGAAGCTGCTTCTCAAGTTTTATTAGTATATTGGTATTACATGTACCTATTAACAATGCAACAATAATATCTAAGGATATCAGAATCATTCCTGAATTCTTTCCTGTCTTTACTGGGCCAGGGTGAAACTTAAGTCTAACTTGTGTTCCGTAGACTCTTGGAATGTTTGAAACCTTGATCAGTTCTATAAAAGATATTAAATATTTCCTATGCTTTTGGCATTCCCAAATAACTTTGAATCCAAAAAACATTTGCTTTGGAAAAATAACTAAACATACAATAAACCAAAAGACCATATCACCCTGAATTCAGGTCTCTGAATTGTTATTAGTAGTGTGTAATAAACGTGCAAAATAATCCATACAATAAAATCAAAAAGTTAGTTACATGAAGTGATATGATTGATTAGAAATGACATTATCTCAGACTACATGATAAATGAATGTGAAGAAATACACAAGAAAACTTTTACCAGTTTTGTGGAAAAATATTTAACTGTGGTTTCCTTAAAAAAAGTTGATCCTGTTATCAGTAAATAATAGTTCATTAAATGACCTGCATAAATTTTTTGTCCCTTGGATACAATTCCGGTGTATTTTATAAACATGTGTTGTGCAATAGGACAAGAATTATTGTAGTATCAAAATAAAATAGGGGCTTAAGCTATAGCTTAAATTTTTTTGAAACATAAAATATGGGATTTGTGAATGAGTTATTTTTCCTTCTAGACTTTAGTATCAATCTTTTGGTTGCATTTATAATACTTTTAATATAATACTTCACCGAGCAGTGCTCTCAGTATCAATTACTTTCACAGTATGTTTAATATTTTCTCGCATTATTTCATTGAATAAATTGAAATGACTTTAGATTTTATTCTGGCACTTTAAGATATCCCATGGTTTCTTAGGTTTGACTTCTTCAATGAATTCCATCCAGCATTCTTAGAAATATTCATGTTTGTTAACTTTTAATGTATTATTGACTTGATCTTAAATCCCCATCCTTGAATCTTAGTCTTCTGTATGTTGTATCTGTCAATGATGTTTTAATTCTCTTTTTATTTAATTGATTGACACATTTAATTTCAGCCTGATTAATTTTGTAGTCCTCAATTTTCCTAAAGATTATTTTCTTCATTCCTCAAGTATCTATTACTGATCTTTTTATTTGCTTTGCCAATTTATTTTTTGTATATGTCCTAAATTGATTTCCTTACCTAATTTATCTGTTAACTGTTATCTGTTATTACCATCCCCTATGTCAAAATGTACTACAGGGCTATAATAATTTAAAAAAAAAACATATGGTATTGGCATAAAAACAGACAGGATAATCAATGGAATTGAATCAAATTCCAAGACATTTGAACACTTATGGGCAACTGATTTTTTTTATAAAGAAACCAGAAATACACAATAAGAAAAAGAAAGCAGATTCAAAAATGGTGGTAGTCTAACTGGATACCAGAATGCAGAAGAATGCAAGTAGATCCATATTTTTCATCTGCATAAATCTCAAGTCAAATTGGGTAAAGGATCACAAAATAAAATGGATACATTAAATCTAATAGAAGAGAATTTGAGGAAATCTTTGTACACATTGGCACAGAAGACAACTTCCTGAACAGAAAAACAACAGTAAATCATTAATATAAATAACTAATTAATGGGACCTCAGAAAACTGAAAATTTCCTCTAAGGTAAAAGATGCTGGCAAAAGGATAAATTGATAGCATACAGAATGAGATAAGACCCTCACCTAAGATACACCTGACAGAGGGCTAATAGCCAAAATACATGGAGAACATAAGAATTTACATAGCAACAAATCAACTAACCTAATTTAAAAATATGGGGTATATAGCTAAACAAAAAATATGACAGAGGAATCTCTAAGGGCTAAGAACCATTTGCAGCAATGCTCAAAACCCTTAGCCATTAGAGAATGGCTAAGATCAGAAACTCAAATGGGAGCTCATGCTTGTAAGGATTTGGAGCAAGGGGAATGCTCCTTCATTGCTAGTTGGAATACAAATTTCTATAGCCAGATTGAAAATCAATATGGTAGATCCTCAGAAAATGGAAAATTGATCTACCTCGTGACCCAGCCAAAGCACATCTGGGCATGTACCCAAAAGACACTCCATCCTACCACAAAGAATTCTGTTCATCTGTGTTCATAGCTACTTTATTCGTGATATACAGAACTTGGAAATAACTTAGGTGTCCATCAAGCAAAGAACAGATAAAAAAATGTGTTAAGTCTACACAATAGGGTATTAATCAGCTGTTTAGAAATATTATGAAATTTAAAAGCAAATCGATAGAACTAGAAAAAACTCATCTTGAATGATGGTAGAACTAAGTATGATTGTCAAAACACAAAAACAAAAATCAATGAAATGATTTCTAATGATAGTATGCTATACTCAATAGATAATTTCCAAGCTCAATTTTCATCAGAGAGGCATTACCAACCAGCCAAAAACTAGGCAAAGCCCATGGATCCCTGAAGAAGGGGGTTTGGAAGATTCTAGGAGCCAGAGGAGTCAAAGAAATTACAAGAGCACAGATGAAAAAAGCGACTAAACAGGTCTCAGAGGAGCTCACAGAGACTACAGCAACAATATTGGACCCTGTATGCATCTAAAGGAAGTCATATGCATATATGTTGTGGTTTGTGTTCTTGTAGCACACCAAATATCAGAAGTATGATGTATCTGTGACTCTTTTTTAATATAATATTTTTTTAATATTTTGAAATACACTTAATAGAACACAAGGACATTCACTTCCAAGACCTCCCAGAACTTCTTCAAACTTTGTGACCTCCCTCAAAATAAAAGAAGGAGGAGGAGGAGGAAAAGGAGAAGGAGTAGAAGGGGGGAAGAGAAAAGAAAAACAATACTATGTTAAATTTCTCTTGCTCATATACTTAATGTGGTCTAACTCCCCATGTCTAGCCCCTTATAGAAAACGGAGTCCTTCCTTGCCCCACACCAGAATCTGTCAACTGTGAAGAGTATTACTTCTGCATTCCTGTAACTATTTTAAGAGTTATTTTAATAGCTATCTGTCTAGACTGTTTCTTTTATTGGAATGTGGAAGAGATGAGTATACAGAAGTGTTCTATGTCTATCGTTCTAATCTGTGAATGTGCAGTCAGGTACCACTGCAAAAGAAGCTTCCTTTCCCTTTATATCCAGTGGCAGAATGGATCTTAGACCTCCACATGGTTTCTGGTGTCAGCAGAGTCCACGGGCATCAACAAGTTTTTAGGTGGTACCACAGCCAATGGATATCCCCATAGCCTTTGAAGGTAACAGCACGACCATGGATACCAACATCAACATTGGCACCAACACAGATTTGAGATATACACAGGGCCTCAAGTAGCATTTCAGCCCATGCACATCAACATGATTCCTGGTGACATCTTGACCATATGAGCTCAACATGTCTTCAGGTAGCAGCATAGATGATGGATATCCACCTGACATTCAGTCTTAACACTGGCCTTGTATATTATGTGGCCTTCAGCTGCAGCAAGACCAAAGACTCCAACATGGTCCTTAGTTGAAGAATGGAACATGGAACATCAACATGGCCTGAGATGGCATCTTAGGCCACTTCAGTGAGAGCAATGATAGTGTCCATGGTCTCTTTTGTATCTGAGGGCTGTGTTGATATCTGTGGTCAATGTTATCACTGGAGGCCATAGCTAATTCAGTGGTCTGTGATGCCACCTAAATTGATATTGACTTTGGTGGATTGTGCTGTAGCTGGTAACTGTTTGGATGTCCTTGGTGTTTGTTTCTTCTAGGAACTATGCTGATATACATCCATACAGAACTACACAGAAGGATGTTTATGTAACGTTGACATCTTTGCCTGTGTTGGGGACCCTTTTCTTGCTACTGGGTTGCTTTGCCCAACCTTGATATGAGGGTGTAGGCCTTATTGTAACTTGTTCTTTAACATTCAGTTGATATTCCTGTGAGGCCTTCTCTTGTTTTGAAGGGAAACAAAGGAGGAATGGATTTAGGGTAGAGGAGAGATGGGGAAGGGTTCTGGGGGTAATGGAAGTAAGGGAAAATATAGTCAAGATATAATGTACTTAAAGAACAAATATCAATAACAAGTAAGATATTGTTAAGAGTCTCACTCTCAGACAAGACAACCTTCAAAGAATTCTCTGACACCAGGTCAGCTGCTTGCAAGAAGCAAAAAACAAACAAGCCTCCTGAAAGAGATTCAGACCAACAGAACTGAATGAAAATGACACTCTCAATCTATTGTGTTGCTTTCAGGCTGTACAATGTGCCCCAGGTTTCTAGCACTTGTGACCTGTCACCCTTGCTGGAATGGGACTTGGTGATACAACTGTCTTTGTGCCATTTCTGCTTACCCACATTTCTGTAAATAACCCCAATAAAAACCATTAGATCACCTAGTTGAACTTAGGTAGTATCTGTACTTTTTTCTGTTGTGGGTTCCCTGTCTGGGATGAATAAACACACACACACACACACACACACACACACACACACACACACACACACACACACACACATATATATATATATATATATATATATATATGTGTGTTTCATCTCCCCAGGAAAAATTTTGTCACACTACATCATGACATAGCTTATGGCCTATGGGGAAAGAGGGCAGAAGAAGACTGTCATATCCATAAAACTGTCCCCTCCTTGGCCGATGGTTGGTGGCAATGTTTGTGAAGGGTATGGAATCATTAGAAAGTAAAGTTTTGCTAAAGGAAGAACATCACCAATGGTTGGCTTTGAGAGTGTATAGGTTCTCCTTACTTATAGGACTCTCTTCTCTCTCTCTCTCTCTCTCTCTCTCTCTCTCTCTCTCTCTCTCTCTCTCTCTCTCTCTCTCTCTCTCTCCCTTCTCTCCTTATATATGGATAAAATGTGATTGTCAACTTTCTGCTTGGCCATCTGCTAACATGATTCTCCCACCATTTCTGGGTTCCTCCTTCTAGAGCCATAAGCCATTTCTTTTCACACACATACACACACACGCAAGAGTGAAAACCACATGTGTGGTTCACCTATGTGTATGTCTGTATCATATGTATAATTGCAAATACAGTCTAAATTACGGCAGCAATACCTAAGGGAACTAGACTTAAACATGTTTCCTATCTACCATATGGATGCTAGGAGTCAAATAAATAGTTAAATGCTTAGGTGTTATGTAGGCAGGTGGATACTTAACAATAGTTAATAATTAACAGAAACTATACTTAGGAGAAAAACTTCTTGGCATATTTTTAAGGCAGCTTATAGACTTGTATAATTGAGATTGGGAGCCCCACCTTGAATATATGTGACTCTGTACCACTGACTGATGTTCTAAACTAAATAAAAAGAGAAATTTAATTGATCCTCAGAAATCATCTAGTTGCTTGTTGGTTATGGGTGTAATGTGACAGGATGATTTAGATTCCTCCTAGAACTGAACCGTCTAATCCCTGCCAGGATGGAATGTATCCCCTCACACTGTAAGAAGAGTTAAATTTTCTTTTGTTAATATCTTTTTGTTAGTTATTTTCCAGCAATTAGAAATGTATATGTGTGTATGTATATGAATATGTATGACTGTGAATGTGTGTGTATGTGTATTTGTGTTTCTAGTATGTACCTACAACTCTAGAAAAAAGGACAGAGCTTCATTAGCTTTCACTACTGTATATTTGACATGCCTTGTTTTATCACCTGAAGAACCTTTCAGAATAACATTACAAATATTACAAATATTGAAACTGATAATTGATATTACATATCAAAAAAATAAATGCTTTAACAACATCTCCTTAAATATCGAGCTTAGCATTTTATTAATGGAAATATACAATGAACTGCACTGAATGTTGTTTCCCTATTATTTATAATGCTGAAGTTCTGATAAATCTTCATAGAAATTTTGAGAAGTCTCACCCTTCTTACTTTAATAAAATTTTGTCATCTATAAAAATGAAACATACTTTAAATAAACTTCAAATTATGAAAATAATGCCATTGATAAACCCCTTTTTGAAAGTGTTCTTTGCAATGAAACCTTTGGAGTTACTTCTAATATAAATAATTTAGCAAAAAATTGTATTAATTTATCAAACACTCTTCCTCCCAAACCATGCTGCTGAAGATGTTCTTGACTAAAAGTTATCACTCAGCTACAGTTTATTTTGTACTATGTGTCTATATTACAGGAAGTTTTCTTTATATAAATTTGAGGCTCTTTATTCATTACTTTTCCTTTGAATTCTGTAGTATCTGAAAGTCATACAAGAAAGTTGTTTTAAATTCGATTTTTCAGTTTGTAATATTTATAAATTTGTATTTGAACTTGGAGTTAAGGGCCTCACAGTATTTCATGTACTGAGATTAGGCATTTTTTCGGGGGGCTCTTCATCTTCATCATTACTATATGGATCATAATCATCCTCACCATCAGAATCATATGGGTAATCCACCAAAGAAACAAGGCTGCTACAATGTGACTGACCCATTCTTTTAGGAAAAGCATCACCATTAGATGGAAAATTTTCAAAGGCTTCAGATGATTTTCGTTTGGTCCGTTCTATTTTGTTTTCACTTTCATTTTTGCCTTTAATTTCCATAAATATGTCACATTTACCTGTAAAGTTACTTCCCATTGGTAGAATACCTTCTTCTCCCCCCTCCTCCTCCTCCTCCTCCTCCTCTTCCTCCTCCTCCTCCTCCTCCTCTTCCTCCTCCTCCTCCTCCTCCTCCTCTTCCTCCTCCTCCTCCTCCTCCTCCTCCTCTTCTTCTTCTTCTTCTTCTCCTCCTCCTCCTCCTCCTCCTCCTCCTCTTTCTCCTCCTCCTCCTCCTCCTCCTCCTCCTTCTGTGATTCTTCTACAACTTGTGTCTGCCTTGCCTTTTAACTCTATATCTTTTGTATGTCCACAGTATATTTTTGAGTATATTATATTAGGTAAATTCCTTCTTGTTCGACTTTTTTTCTTCTCCTCTTCATACTTAGTTTTCAAACCTTTAAAGGTCTGGACATATTCAATTGATTCAAAAGCCATAAAAAATTTTTCCACAATGTTTGCAATGAGAGACTTGATGTTTTCTTTTCTTATAAATTCAAATAGCTCAATAATAGCTGAATTTAACATATTGTACCGATGTCCATTATACATAAAAGCATTTACAACTGGTTCAAACAGATTTTCCTTAATTATGTACAAACTGTAAATTTTGTCTTTAAGGCCAATCATTTTTCTCATAAAACGGACAGCACACAAAATCAGAAATGTGTGCTTTGAACTCATCAGCACCAAGATTCTGCTGAGCAAGTTGTTGCTCATAATATAATGTTTTATGTACATTGAGTGGTTTTGCACACAAAATGTGAGTATTTCTAAAATCGCTCCAAGCAATTGTGCATTTTGATAATTATCAGGGCAGATGTAACCCCTATTATCATTGCTATCATTTTCTACTGTTGTAGACAAAATTGGTGCTATAAGGTTCCTCATGCAACGTTTATAGAAGAAATTCAGAAATCCCTTTCTTTCATATCCATTAACTGTGACACGCATATTTTCTGGATTAAGAAGATCATGAAGAACTGCTGTCAAAATGATGCCTCGTGAAAATTCAGGATCAGAATCACAGATCATTTGGTTGATCATTATATTAAGGAGAAGGTCATCATTATCTTCACTGTTCTGAGCTTCTTGCATTGCATAAGCTCGGACTAGGCGTGGACTATACTCTACCAGACAAGCAAATAGTTCTAAAGCAGCTACTTGTATTTGGTAATCATGCATGTGTACTACAACTTTCAGAGCACTCATGATTCCTAGCTTTATTAGTGTTTTCAATAACATATTTTTCTTTTGAGAGTGTAATGTCTTAGCAAATGCACAGAATTCCTTGAAAAATAATAACAATTCATGTCGTCTTTCATCACCTACAGTGTTATCTTTTAACTGAGCAAAAATTTCGAGCAGAAAATGTTCATCTTCTTGCAGCATGGTAATTATTTCAATTTTGTTGAAAAAAATCATAGTGGTAAGATCAGAAAGAAGATTCCCTTCAAATATGGATGGTGTAGGCAACACAATATCATGAATATATTGCATTCTGTAGGTCTCTTGTATTTTTTTCCTAAGTTGGGAGTGTGTTATTGGCATAACTTCCTTGAATTTAGCATTTTGAGTCAAGAATTGCCTGTACTTCTTTGGCTGATCCAAAGCAGGGTCATATTCTAGGCATCCTACCACATCCATAAAAAATTCATCAGAAAACATGATGTTAAATAAATGTGTATCATTTAGAAACAGGATTCCTTTAATGATGTTATGCAAATAGTATAAGCCTTCCATGTTCTTCAATTTTTCACAAGTTTTGAAAAGCTGTAGCAATTTTTTAATGTAACCTTCATTTTCTAAGACCACTGCCAGCCTTTCCTTGTGGTTGGGCATTTCAAAGACAAAAGGAAATAACTCTGCAATGTTTTTAAGGGTATCGAGTTCATAGTTTGACATCTCAACCCGTTTCCAGCTTAGTGACAGATCTTCAAAACTTTCTAAATCATCAGTAAGATCTTGTGTGATTTCTACCTTTGGATCTTTACCTTGAACTTGGCAGATGTCTTCCCAGATCTCTTGACAACCTTTTGGTTCCAGGAAATGTATTGCCATGCCATGGTTCTTAGCTTCAGACCAAATGATTACCTCCCCTTGTTTCTGATAGGGGACGTTCGGAAGTATCTTACACTCCATAATTGGTGACCCATCTAATTCTGAGTGAACAAGCAGGCATGCACCCTGGTGCCATTCGATATATTTGGATGAAATTTGTCCAGTGCCTATGTCTTTCCACTGCTTGTCTTCCACCATGACATAGACTTTTACGCTATAAAGTTTGTAGTCCATGTTGATATCTGGCATTACCTCACTAGGCAACGTCCTTGAACAGACCTTGGCTTTTTGTATTCTGGCCAGAAGTTGCTATCCCTTGCTACCTTGGCCAGAATCGCTGCTGCAGTCACAATTCTGAAAAAATCATAAGAGAGTAGATTACTGGGGGTTAAATGAACGACAGAGGCTAAGAGAGGGCCCAACATCATTAGGATTCTTGGGAGAGAAGACCCCGATACTCTTCAATCCTCCCTTATAGAACAATCACCAACAAACCTGTCTCAGGACCACCTGAGTCTCTGAGCCTGCCTTGGTTATGGAGGAATCTTGAGATTCACCCAAGGTTCTTCCTAAACAGAATGTGATTATGTAATCGATACTCTTAAAGAGACCTTCCCCTACCATCAAATTCTAGAAAATGCTATACATGTATTCTATAATTTACTTTGTTTCTAAGCGGTATCAGAAGTGTGGTGCTTAGGCACTTAAGCAAAGGGAAATTTAATTACCAATGTTTGGGGTTAGGCTACCCTTTACACTATATTTCAATGAAAGGCTGGGGTAATAAGCTAAAGTACATCATTTACAGATAAGAAGCCATCCCCAGAATCGGAAAAAAAAATTAGGTTTTTCTACAAGACATACTCTTGTACCTCTTGTACTCTGCATCACATTTCTACATATTAAGGGAAAATCTTTCTCTGAAAGGGAAAACATCAGCTCCATCACTCCATTCTGTTCAGCCTGAAGTTTCAGATTCTTATGGGTGAAATATTTCCTCAAGTGTTTTCTTTTGCCTATTCATGAATTTGTTATTGAGAACTGAGTCAAAAATGAAGTAAGTGAAAGTTTGATAAGATTGAGAATTGTAGAAGAAAATCATTTTCCTCCTCCTCTTCCTCCTCCTCCTCCTCCTCCTCCTCCCCTTCCTCCTCCTCCTCCTCTTCCATTTTTAAATTATGGGTCTAATGTGACTTTTACATGCTGGAGAAATTTCTGAATGGCATCCTGGCCATCAGAAATAGAATGCCCAATTCAACAGAGACCTTCTACTCAACCACAGACCACCCTGGCTAGAAGATAGGAGAGAAAACAGAAACCAAGAACAAAACAGCCATCCAATAAAATAAAATAAAATCACACAAAACAAGTGGAAATAAAATTCAGAAATCAACACCTCGACTAATAATTACCACATACCCAGATACCTAGACATAATATTCAAGGCAGTATGTCAGCTCCACAGCCCAGGTATCTTAATGTAGTAAATCCTGAATATTCCTACCCAGCTGAAGAACAAGAAAACAACATTAAAACCAACTTTATGAAGACAACAGTGTTCTTTAAAGAGGAAATGAACTAATCTTTAAGACAAATCAAGGAAGACACCAACAAACATTTAGAGGGAATTAATAAATTACTCAAAGAAAGTAAGGAAAATATAAGCAATTTGAAGATATGAATAAATCTATTAAAGAAATGCAAGAAAAATGCAATTAGATGATGAAAATGAACAAAGCTATTGAAACACCAAAAATGAAAATTGAAGAAATAAATAAAAACTCAAACCAGGAATTCTGGAAATGAAACAATCTTGGAAAATCCACAGGATCTACAGATGCAAGCATATATCACCAAAAGAAAAGAAGATACAGAGGAAAGAATCTCAGGCATTGAGGATATGATAGATGAAATAGATATGTCAACGGAAATGTTAAATCTAAAAAATTACTGAGAGAAAACATCCAAGGAATCTGGAATATTATGAAAATGCAAAGCCTAAAATAATCTAAATAAATGAAGATGATTCCCAGCTCAAAGGCCAAGAAAAATATTTTGATGAATCATAGCAGACTTTAAAATATGAAATATGTTAAAATTTTAATATTCATAAATTTAAAATTTCATAAAATTAATGTATTTGTTAATTTTAATATTTTCATTTTAGTAGAATCACAAGCTGTGAGCTTTGCATGTGAATTACTTATATTGTTTTGAAGAGTTGAATATATTGCTATTTACATATTTCTCTCAACATTTGATTGTTACAATGTGATGCATTCTTATATGTTCTTTAATGTTTTCCTTTTTTCTTTATAATTCAAATGTTATCTCCTTTCCTGGTTTCCCAAACCTATGTCCCTATCCTTCCCCTATCCTATGTCCCCTTCCCCCTTTCTATGAGGGTATTCCCACTCCTTAACAACCAAATCTTTCCTGTCTACCAGTCCAGAGATTCCCCTACACTGGGGGTCCATCTAGGGCAGAAACAAGGGCTTCTTCTCCCAATGGTGCTACGTATGCATCTGAAGCCTTTGTTCTGCCCATGTATACTCTTTGGGTAGTGGTTTATTACCTGGGAAATCTGGTTGGTTGGTATTGTTTTTCTTATGGGGTTGCAAGCCCTTTCAGCTCCTTAAAACCTTTATCTAATTCCTCCAATGGTGAATCTACTCTCAGATGAATGGTTGGCTGCCTCTGTATTTTTCATGCTCAGGCAAAGCCTGTCAGGAGAGAGCTATATCCGGCTCCTGTCAGCTTCTTGGCATCAGCAATATTGTCTTAGTTTGGTAGCTATATGAATATGGGCTGGATCCATAGGTAGGGCAGGCTCTGAATGGACATTCCTTCCATTTCTGCTCCAAACGTTGTCTCCATATCCACAACTATGAATACCTTTGTTGCCCCTTTTAAGGACTGAAGCATTTGTACTTTGATTGTCCTTCTTCTTGAGCTTCATGTAGTCTGTGTATTGTATATTGGGAAATTCCAGCTTTTGGGCTAAGATCCACCTGTCAGTGAGTGCGTATCGTGTGTGTGTGTGTGTGTGTGTGTGTGTGTGTGTGTGTGTGTGTGTGAGATTGGGTTACTTCTCTTAAGACATTTTTTAGGTCCATCTATTTGCCTGTATATTTCAAGAAGTAATTATTTTTCATATCTAAGTAGTACTCCATTGTGTATCAGTACCACATTTTCTGTATCCATTCTTCTGTTAAATGGCACCTGTGTTCTTTTCAGCTTCTGGCTATTATAAATAAGGCTGCTATGAAGACAGTGGAGCATGTATCCTTGTTACATATTGGAGTATCGTTTGGGTGTATGCCGAGGAGTGGTATTGCTGGGTCCTCAGGTAGCACTATGTCCAATTTTCTGAGGACCCTCTAATCTGATTTCCAAAGTGGTAGTACCAACTTGTAACCCACAAACAATGAGGAAGCATTCCTGTTGCTCTGCATCCTCACCAGCATCTTTTTTCACATGAATTTTTTGATCTTTGCTATTTCGACTGGTGTGAGGGGAGAATCTCAGGGTTGTTTTGATTTGCATTTCTCTAATGACTAAGGATGTTGAACGTTTCTTTAGGTACTTCTCATCCATTCAATATTCCTCAGCTGAAAATTCTTATTTAAATCTGAAGCCCATTTTTATAGGGTTATTTGACACTCTGGATTCTAACTTTTTGAATTCTTTGTATATATTGGATATTAGCCCTCTATCAGATGTAGGACTGGTAAGACCTTTTCACAATCCGTTGGTTCCTATTTTGTCCTAATGACATTGTCCTTTGCCTTACAGAAGCTTTTCAATTTTATTACCTCCCATTTTTTGATTCTTGATCTTAGAGCATAAGACATTGGTGTTCTGTTAAGGAAAATTTCCCATTGCCCAAGTGTTTGAGACACTTCCCTACTTTTTCTTCTATTAGTTGAGTGTATCTGGTTTTATGTGGAAGTCCTTGTTCCATTTGGACTTGAGCTTTGTAAAGAGCAACAAGAATGGACTGATTTGCATTCATCTACATACTGAATGCAATTAGTTGAACCAGCACCATATGTTGAAATGCTCTCTTTTTTCCACCAGATGGTTTTAGCTTCTTTGTCAAAGATCAAGTGACCATACACGTGTGGGTTCATTTCTCGGTCTTCAATTCTATTCCATTTATTTACCTGTATGTCTCTGTACCAATACCATAGAGTTTTTTCACTATTGCTCTGTAATGCAGCTAGAGGTCTGGGTTGGTGACTCCCCCAAAAATTTTTCTATCATTGAGGATAGTTTTCACTATCCTCAGTTGTTTTTTTTTTTTTTTTTTGTTATCCCAAATGAATTTGTAAATTGGTCTTTCTAACTCTATGAAGAAGTGAGTTGGAATTTTGATGGAGAATGCACTGAATCTGTAAATTGCTTTTGGTAAAATGGTAATTTTTACTATATTAATTGTGCCAATCCACGAGTATGGGAGGTCTTTCCATTTTCTGAGATCTTCAATATCCATCTTCAGAGACTTGAAGTTCTTGTCATACAGACTTTCACTTGCTCCGTTAGAGTCAAAATGAGGTATTTTATGTTGTTTTTGACTATTGTGAATGGTAAACTTTCCCTAATTTCTTTCTCAGCCTGTTAATCCTTTGAGTCGAGGAAAGCTACTGATTTATTTAACTTTATACCCAGCCACTTTGCTGAAGTTGTTTATTAGGCTTAGCTCTCTGGTGGAAGTTTTGGGATCAATTAATTATTCTAACATCTCATCTGCAAATAGTGATATTTTGACTTCTTCCTTTCTAATTTGTATCCCTTTGTCCTCTTTTGTTGTCTGATTGCTCTGGCTAGGACTTGGAGTACTATATTGAATAAGTAGGGATAGAGTGCGTAGCCTTTTCTAGACCCTGATCTTAGTGGGATTGCTTCAAGTTTCTCTCCATTAAATTTAATGTTGGCTAATGGTGTGCTGTGTATTACTTTTACTATGTTTAGGTATGGGCCTTGAATTTTCCATTGTCACAAGACTTTTAACATGAAGGGAAGTTGAATTTTTTCAAATTGATTTATTAGCAGCTAATGAGTTAATCAGGTTTTTTCTCTTTGAGTTTGTTTATATAGTGGATTATACTGATGGATTTCTGTATACTGAACCATCTCTACATCCATGGGATGATGAAGCCAGTTGATCAGGATGGATGATCATTGTGAAGTGTACTTGGATTCATTTTTAGAGAATTTTATTGAGAATTTCTGCATTGATGTTCATAAGGGAAATTTTCTTTTTTGTGGGTCTTTGTGTGGTTTAGTTATAAGAGTAATTTTGGCTTCCTAGAAGGAATTGTATACTTTTCCTTCTGTTTCTATTTTGTGCAATAGTTTGGAAAGTATTGCTTTTATGACTTCTATGAAGGTCTGATAGCATTCTCTACTAAACCCATCTGTTACTAGACTTTATGTTTGGGAGAGTTTAAATAACTGTTCCTACTTCTTTAGGAGTCTTGGGACTATTTAGATAGTTTATCTGATACTGATTTAACTTTGGTGCCTGGTATCTGTCTAGAAAACTGTTCATTTCATACACATTTTCTAGTTTTGTTGACCATAGGCATTTGTAGTAGGATCTGATGATTTTTTTTTAAATTTCCTCCAATTTTGCTGTCTCCTTTTCATTTTCATTTCTGATTATTTTAATTTTGATACTTTCTCTGTGCCCTCTGGTTAGTCTGGGTAAAGGTTTATCCATCTTGTTGATTTTCTCAAAGAACCAGCTCCTGGTTTTGTTGATTCTTTGTATAGTTCTGTTTGTCTCTACTTGCTTGATTTTAGTCTTGAATTTGGTTATTTCCTGCCATCTACCCCTCTTGCCTGTATTTGCTTCTTATTGTTCTAGAGCTTTTAGGTGTGCAGTCAAGCTGCTAGTTTATGCTCTCACTAATTTCTTTTTGGAGACACTCAGAGTTATAAGATTTTCTTTTAGGACTACTTTCATTGTGTCTTATAAGTTTGGGTATTTTGTGCATTTTCATTAAATTCTAAAAGTCTTTAAATTCTTTACTTTCTTCCTTGAACAAGTTATCATTGAGTACATTGTTATTCAACATCGATGCGTATATGGGCTTTCTCTCATTTTTGTTGTTATTGAAGACCACTCTTAGTCTGTGGTGATCTGATAGTATTCATACAATATTCTTATATCTATTTAGGCCTGTTCTGTGACAAATTATGTGGTCAATTTTTGAAAAGGTACCATGAGGTGCTGAGAAGAAGGTATATTCTTTGTCTAATGATGAAATATTCTATAGATATCTGTTAAATTTATTTGGTTCATAACTTGTTTGTTTCTCCATGTCTCTGTTTTGTTTCTGATTACATCATTTCTCCATTGATGATACTAGAGTGTTGTAATCTCCAAATATTATTTTGTGAGATGCAATGTGTGCTGTGAGCTTTAGTAAGGATTCTTTTATGAATGTAGTTGCATTTGGAGGATAGATACACAGGATCAAGAGTTCATCTTGGTGGATTTTTCCTTCGATGAATATGAATTTTCCTTCCTTACACTTTTTGATAACTTTTGTAATGTCAATATTATTCAATATTAGAATGTCAACTTCAGGTTTTTTCATGAGAACATTTGCTTTGAAATTTGTTTTCCAGAGTTTTACACTGAAGTGTTATCTGTCTTTGTCATTAAGGTGTATTTCCTTTATGAAGCAAATTCCTGGGCCCTCTTTAACCAGTGTGTTAGTCTATGTCTTTTTATTATGGAATTGAATCCATTGGTATTAAGATATATTAAGGAATAGTGATTGCTTTTTTCCTGTTATTTTTGTTGTTTGAGGTGGAATTATGTTTCTGTGACTATCTTCTTTGTGGTTTGTTGCAAGAAAGCTAATTTCTTGCCTTTTCTAGGGTGTAGCTTTCTTCCTTGATGTTGGAACTTTCCATCTAATATGCTTTGTAGGGCTGGTTTAGTGGAAAGATATTGTGTAAATTTGGTATTGTCCTAGAATATCTTGATTCCTTCATCTATGTTAACTGAGAGTTTTCCTAGATATAATGGCCTGGGCTGGCATTTGTGTTCTTTGAGGGTCTGTAAGACTTCTGCCCAGAATCTTCTGCCTATTATCATCTCTGTTGAGAAGTGTGGTGTAATTCTGATTGGTCTGCCTTTATGTTTTACTTGACCTTTTTACTTACTTCTTTTAAGATTCTTTCTTCGTGTTTTGCATTTGGTGTTTTGACTATTATGTGATAAGAGGAATTTCTTTTCTGGTCCAATCTATTTGGAGTTCTGTAGGCTTCATTTATGTTTATGGGCATTTCTTTCTTTAGGTTAGGAAAGTTTTCTTCTGCAATATTTTTGAACATATTTACTGGCCCTTTAAGTTGGGATTCTCTGCTCTCTTCTATACTTGCTTTCTTTAGGTTTGATGTTCTCATTATGTCCTAGATTTCCTGGACCTTTGGGTTAGGAGCTTTTGGATTTTTACATTTTCTTTGAAAGTTGGTCAATGTTTTCAATGGTATCTTCTGCCCTGGAAATTCTCTCTTCTATCTCTTGTATTCTGTTGGTGATGCTTGTGCCTATGACTCCTGTTCTCTTTCCTAGGATTTCAACCTCTGGGGTTGTCCCTTTTTGTGATTTCTTTATTGTATCTATTTTTATTTTTAGATCCAGGGTGGTTTTGTCCAATTCCTTCACCAGATTGGTTACATTTTTCTGTAATCATTTAAGGGAATTTTGTGTTTCCTCTTTAAGGACTTCTACTAGATTACCTGTGTTGTCCTGTATTTCTTTTTTTTTTTTTCTTTTTGTCCCTTTCCACATGCATTTTTTAGCTTCATCAATCTTAACTAGTTTGGTGGCTATATATATATATTTGTCAGGCTCTGAATGGCCACTCCTTGAGTTGCTGCTCTAAACTTTGCTTCCATATCCCCTCCTATGAATATTTTCCCCCTTTTTTTTAAAGTTTTTTTTTTATTAACTTGAGTATTTCTTATATACATTTCTAGTGTTATTCCCTTTCCCGATTACCGGGCAAACATCCCCCTCCCCCCTCCCCTTCCTTATGGGTGTTCCCCTCCCAACCCTCCCCCCATTGCCGCCCTCCCCCCATAGACTAGTTCACTGGGGGTTCAGTCTTAGCAGGACCCAGGGCTTCCCCTTACACTGGTGCTCTTACTAGGATATTCATTGCTAACTATGGGGTCAGAGTCCAGGGTCAGTCCATGTATAGTCTTTAGGTAGTGGCTTAGTCCATGGAAGCTCTGGTTGCTTGGCATTGTTGTACTTTTGGGGTCTCGAGCCCCTTCAAGCTCTTCCAGTTCTTTCTCTGATTCCTTCAACGGGGGACCTATTCTCAGTTCAGTGGTTTGCTGCTGGCATTCGCCTCTGTATTTGCTGTATTCTGGCTGTGTCTCTCAGGAGCGATCTACATCCGGCTCCTGTCGGTCTGCACTTCTTTGCTTCATCCATCTTGTCTAATTGGGTGGCTGTATATGTATGGGCCACATGTGGGGCAGGCTCTAAATGGGTGTTCCTTCAGTCTCTGTTTTAATCTTTGCCTCTCCCTTCCCTGCCAAGGGTATTCTTTTTCCTCATTTAAAGAAGGAGTGAAGCATTCACATTTTGATCATCCGTCTTGAGTTTCGTTTGTTCTAGGGATCTAGGGTAATTCAAGCATTTGGGCTAATAGCCACTTATCAATGAGTGCATGCCATGTATGTCTTTCTGTGATTGGGTTAGCTCACTCAGGATGATATTTTCCAGTTCCAACCATTTGCCTACGAATTTCATAAACTCGTTGTTTTTGATAGCTGAGTAATATTCCATTGTGTAGATGTACCACATTTTCTGTATCCATTCCTCTGTTGAAGGGCATCTGGGTTCTTTCCAGTTTCTGGCTATTATAAATAAGGCTGCGATGAACATAGTGGAGCACGTGTCTCTTTTATATGTTGAGACATCTTTTGGGTATATGCCCAAGAGAGGTATAGCTGGATCCTCAGGCAGTTCAATGTCCAATTTTCTGAGGAACCTCCAGACTGATTTCCAGAATGGTTTTACCAGTCTGCAATCCCACCAACAATGGAGGAGTGTTCCTCTTTCTCCACATCCTCGCCAGCATCTGCTGTCACCTGAGTTTTTGATCTTAGCCAATCGCACTGGTGTGAGGTGAAATCTCAGGGTTGTTTTGATTTGCATTTCCCTTATGACTAAAGATGTTGAACATTTCTTTAGGTGTTTCTCAGCCATTCGGCATTCCTCAGCTTTGAATTCTTTGTTTAGCTCTGAACCCCATTTTTTAATAGGGTTATTTGTCTCCCTGCGGTCTAACTTCTTGAGTTCTTTGTATATTTTGGATATAAGCCCTCTATCTGTTGTAGGATTGGTAAAGATCTTTTCCAAATCTGTTGGTTGCCGTTTTGTCCTAACCACAGTGTCCTTTGCCTTACAGAAGCTTTGCAGTTTTATGAGATCCCATTTGTCGATTCTTGATCTTAGAGCATAAGCCATTGGTGTTTTGTTCAGGAAATTTTTTCCAGTGCCCATGTGTTCCAGATGCTTCCCTAGTTTTTCTTCTATTAGTTTGAGTGTGTCTGGTTTGATGTGGAGGTCCTTGATCCACTTGGACTTAAGCTTTGTACAGGGTGATAAGCATGGATCGATCTGCATTCTTCTACATGTTGCCCTCCAGTTGAACCAGCACCATTTGCTGAAAATGCTATCCTTTTTCCATTGGATGGTTTTGGCTCCTTTGTCAAAAATCAAGTGACCATAGGTGTGTGGGTTCATTTCTGGGTCTTCAATTCTATTCCATTGGTCTATCTGTCTGTCTCTGTACCAATACCATGCAGTTTTTATCACTATTGCTCTGTAATACTGCTTGAGTTCAGGGATAGTGATTCCCCCTGAGGTCCTTTTATTGTTGAGGATAGCTTTAGCTATCCTGGGTTTTTTGTTATTCCAGATGAATTTGCAAATTGTTCTGTCTAACTCTTTGAAGAATTGGATTGGTATTTTGATGGGGATTGCATTGAATCTGTAGATTGCTTTTGGTAAAATGGCCATTTTTATTATATTATTCCTGCCAATCCATGAGCATGGGAGATCTTTCCATCTTCTGAGGTCTTCTTCAATTTCTTTCCTCAGTGTCTTGAAGTTCTTATTGTACAGATCTTTTACTTGCTTGGTTAAAGTCACACCGAGGTATTTTATATTATTTGGGTCTATTATGAAGGGTGTCGTTTCCCTAATTTCTTTCTCGGCTTGTTTCTCTTTTGTATAGAGGAAGGCAACTGATTTATTTGAGTTAATTTTATACCCAGCCACTTTGCTGAAGTTGTTTATCAGCTTTAGTAGTTCTCTGGTGGACCTTTTGGGATCACTTAAATATACTATCATGTCATCTGCAAATAGTGATATTTTGACCTCTTCTTTTCCGATCTGTATCCCTTTGATCTCCTTTTGTTGTCTGATTGCTCTGGCTAGAACTTCAAGAATTATATGGAATAAGTAGGGAGAGAGTGGGCAGCCTTGTCTAGTCCCTGATTTTAGTGGGATTGCTTCAAGTTTCTCTCCATTTAGTTTAATGTTAGCAACTGGTTTGCTGTATATGGCTTTTACTATGTTTAGGTATGGGCCTTGAATTCCTATTCTTTCCAGGACTTTTATCATGAAGGGGTGTTGAATTTTGTCAAATGCTTTCTCAGCATCTAATGAAATGATCATGTGGTTCTGTTCTTTCAGTTTGTTTATATAATGGATCACGTTGATGGTTTTCCGTATATTAAACAATCCCTGCATGCCTGGGATGAAGCCTACTTGATCATGGTGGATGATTGTTTTGATGTGCTCTTGAATTCGGTTTGCCAGAATTTTATTGAGTATTTTTGCATCGATATTCATAAGGGAAATTGGTCTGAAGTTCTCTTTCTTTGTTGTGTCTTTGTGTGGTTTAGGTATAAGAGTAATTGTGGCTTCGTAGAAGGAATTCGGTAGGGCTCCATCTGTTTCAATTTTGTGGAATACTTTGGATAATATTGGTATGAGGTCTTCTATGAAGGTTTGATAGAATTCTGCACTAAACCCGTCTGGACCTGGGCTCTTTTTGGTTGGGAGACCTTTAATGACTGCTTCTATTTCCTTAGGAGTTTTGGGGTTGTTTAACTGGTTTATCTGTTCCTGATTTAACTTCGATACCTGGTATCTGTCTAGGAAATTGTCCATTTCCTGAAGATTTTCAAATTTTGTTGAATATAGGTTTTTATAGTAAGATGTGATGATTTTTTGAATTTCCTCTGAATCTGTAGTTATGTCTCCCTTTTCATTTCTGATTTTGTTAATTTGGACGCACTCTCTGTGTCCTCTCATTAGTCTGGCTAAGGGTTTATCTATCTTGTTGATTTTCTCAAAGAACCAACTTTTGGTTCTGTTGATTCTTTCTATGGTCCTTTTTGTTTACTTGGTTGATTTCAGCTCTGAGTTTGATTATTTCCTGCCTTCTACTCCTCCTGGGTGTATTTGCTTCTTTTTGTTCTAGAGCTTTTAGGTGTGCTGTCAAGCTGCTGACATATGCTCTTTCCTGTTTCTTTCTGCAGGCACTCAGCGCTATGAGTTTTCCTCTTAGCACAGCTTTCATTGTGTCCCATAAGTTTGAGTATGTTGTATCTTCATTTTCATTAAATTCTAAAAAGTTTTTAATTTCTCTCTTTATTTCTTCCTTGATCAGGTTATCATTGAGTAGAGCATTGTTCAATTTCCACGTATATGTGGGCATTCTTCCCTTATTGTTATTGAAGACCAGTTTTAGGCCGTGGTGGTCCGATAGCACGCATGGGA